>NC_050444.1:104510850-104775850 GCF_903995425.1 Onychomys torridus | reverse complement strand
GTATCCCTCCCTTTATTTCACTGTAGATCAGGCCTTTCCTTAACTCCTTATCTCTTTCAGCACAAGCCTTGGCTCCACCACGAAATTTCCCAGTGCTCTCTTTCTCTTTAAACTGTACATTTGCATTTCTCTTTTGTCCCACTTGCTCTTTGTCATTGTAGACCTGTGTAAGAGTGACTACTATTAGCCATGCCATAGAGTTAATTATTCTGTCTTGACATCTCTTCTGTCAAAGAACTTAGCTCATTACTTTCCCTTTTTTTTCTTTTATTGAAATTAGAATTTTCCCCATATATTATATGCTGATGACAGTTTCCCCTCTCTGACTTCTCTCCAGTTTCAGACCTTTTCCCCTCCCATCTGGACCCTTTCAGTCTCTCCTTAGAAAACAAATAGGCATCTAAGGAATAATAATAAAATAAGATAAATCAAAAATTGAAATATGACACAACAACAAACAATAGAAAGATCCAATAGAAAACACAATAAACATACATAGATGCTGTCTTCATTAGGGTTTCTATTGCTGATAAAACACCATGACCAAAAGCAAACTGGTGAGGAGAGGGTTTATTTGACTCACACTTCCACAACCACAGGTCATCACTGAAGGAAGTCAGGACAGGGACTCAAACTGGGCAAGAACCTTGAGGTAGGAACTGGTGCAGAGGCCATGGAGAAGTGCTGCTTACTGACTTGCTCCCCCTGACCTCTTATAGCACCCACGACCACCAGCCCAGGGGTCACTCCACCCACAATGGTCTGGGCCCTTCCCCATCAATCACTAATTATAAAAATCCCCTACAGACTTACCTATAGCCCAATCTTATGGAGGCATTTTCTTAATTGAGGCCCCCTCCTCTCAAATGACTTTAGCTTATGCCAAGTTAACATAAAACTATCCAGTACAGATATACAGACACACATGTTTACACACTTGGGAATCCAATTAAAAAAACCCAAACTGACACCATAATATATATGCAAAGGACCTCTAAGATAAGAAAAAAAACCAAAATACCCCGATTTAACATTATGAGACAAAGAAACTCCAAAGATGTCATTGATTTTGTTTTAGAGTAGTTTGTTTCCCCAATGAGACTCTCTTGGAGAAAACTAATTTTTCATTTGCAAGTGGCTATCAATTAGAGATAGTTTCTGGGTTAGGGATGGGTGTGTGTGTCTACTTTTCATCTCAGCTCTAGAATCCCATTTGGTGCAGACCTATGATGAAGGCCCTATGCATGTTGCCACAGTCTGTATGAGTTCATATGTGCACCAAACTGCTCAGTCTAGAAGTCCTCAGTTCCTCAGTGTCCTCAATAATCTTTGGTTCTTATAATTTTTTCACCTCCTCACAGAGTTCCCTGAGGCCTGAGAGGAGGGATTTGGTGGAGACAGCCCATTTATGGCTGAATGTTCTGAGGTCTTTTACTCTCTGTATATTGTCTGGCTGTGGGTCTCTGTATCTGTTCACACGTTCTAGAGGAAGAAGCTTCTCTGATGATGGTTGAGCAAGACTCTGATCTACGAGTATAGCAGGATGTCAATAGGCATCATTTTGTTGCTTCACTTTTTAGCAGAATAGTAGTATTTCATTTTCCCATAGTTCCCTGGCCCATCTAGTCCCAGGTTCTTGGTTTCCCAAACTGCATTTGAATATGGATTCTATGTCATGGAATGGGACTTAACTCAAATTAGATATTAGTTAGGTACTCTCACAAGCTCTGTGCCACTATTGTACCAGCATATCTTGCAGGCAGATCATTCTTGTAGACTGAAGGGTTTGTAGTTGGGTTGGTATTTACATTTTCCTTTGGTAATGTACAGAGTACCTTCCAGTACCATGCATACTAGTCCATATGGTGAAGGCTCTAGGCAGACACCAGCTCAACTTCTCTGTGTTCAATGAGTTGTGTAGGTGGTGTCTTTAGCAATAGGGCCTTGCTGTAAGTTTGTGGAGAACCATCAACAGTCTTGTAAATAGCCTGAGTTGTTAGCTCCCATGGGACCCCTTTGACCAATAGCTAGCTAAGATATAACTCACTCCCAGTACTGAAAGCTTCACTTGGTAGCAAGAGATGTCCAGCTGGGGCTCATTCTGTCTCCTTCATTATTTCATGGTTTTGTTTAGAATTTATTCACATATGTATATATTATAGGAAGCTTCTGCTGTTTGGTTTCCATATGAATCTTCAAATGTCCCTTAGTTTTATCTATCCCTTCCTGCATTCCCTCCATCGACCCCCTCTTCCCTACCCTCCCTGTTTGATACTTCTATTCCAGTCCTCACCCTACCCCATCCATCCATCACTATCTATTCTATATTTCCTTCCTAGGGAGATCCATCACTCCTTGCTAGGTTCTTACTCTAACATAACCTCTGTGTTTATATGGATTGTAGCTTGCTTATCATTGACTTATGAGCTAACATCCACATGTAAGCAAATATATACCATATTCCTCTTTTTGAGTTTGAGTCACTTCACTCAGGATGATTTTTTTCTAGTTTCATCATTTACCTGTGAAATTCATAATATCAGGTTTTCAATAACAGAGAGACATCTCCATTGTATAAATATACCATACATATTTTATCCATTCACTTCTTGATGGCCATCTAAGGTTTCTTGTTTTTCCCAATTTCTGGATATTATGAAGAGAGCAGCAGCAAACATGACTGAGTAAGTGTCTCTGTGGCAGGATGAAACATCTTTTGGGTATATGTCCAAGAGTGGTATAGCTGGATCTTGAGACAGAATTTTCCCATCTTTCTGATGAACAGTGTTTTGATGAACACTGATTTCTATAGTGGCTGAATAAGCTTGCAATCCCACTAGTAATGGATGACTGTTCCTCTTACTCCATATCCTTGACAGCATGAACTGTCTTTCACTATATTGATCTTTGTGATTGGTGTAAAGTGAAATTTCAAAATATTTTGATTTGCATTTTCTTGATGATTAAGGACATTGAACAGTTCCTTAAGTGTTTCTTAGCCATTTGAATTTTCCCTTTTGAGAATTCTGTTTATATATGTATCCCATTTTTTTTTTTTTTTTTTTTTGAGACAAGGTTTCTCTGTAGCTTTGGAGCCTGTCCTGGATTAGCTCTGTAGACCAGGCTGGCCTCAAACTCACAGAGATCCACCTGCCTCTGCCTCCCGAGTGCTGGGATTACCCAGCTTTTTTTGTTTGTTTGTTTGTTTTTTTGCCAGAGCTGAGGACCAAACCCAGGGCCTTGTGCTTGCTAGGCAAGCACTCTACCACTGAGCTAAATCCCCAATCCCATGTATCCCATTTTTTAATTGAGTTATTCATTTTCTTAATGTCTGGTTTTTGGTTCTTTATATATTTTAGATATAAGCCTTCTATCCGATGTGTATGTCATAAAAAGTCATTTCCAATTCTGTAGGCTGCTGCTTTTTTAAAATGATGTTTCTTGGTTTTGTGAGGTTCCATTTTGTAGTTGTTGTTAATGCCTGTGCTAACAGTGTTTTGTTCAGAAAGTCTTCTCCTGTGCTAATGAGTTCAAGGCTCTTCCCCCACTTTATATTCTTCAGGTTAAGTTTAACTGGTTTTAAGTTGAGGTCTTTGATCCATTTGGAGTTGAGTTTTTGTGCAGAGTGATAAGTATAAATATATTTTCATTCTTCTGCATGCAGCCATCCAATTTGACAAGCACTGTTTGTTGAAGATGCTGTCTTTTTTCTATTGTGTCTTTCTGACATACATACATACACACATACATATATACATATATACACACATAATACATACATTTCATATATATATAACCAGGTGTCCATAGGTGTGTGGACTTATTTCTGGGTCTTCAAACCTGTTCCATTGATCAACATGTCTGTTTTAGTATTGGTACTATGCTGTTTTTATTACCATAGCTTTGTAGTAAAACTTGAAATTGGGAATGGTGATTCCCAGCAGTTCTTTTATTATTCAGAATTATTTTAGTTATCCTGGGTTATTGTAGTTCCATTTAAGGCTGAAAATTCTCCCCTCAAATTCTTTGCAGACTATTCTCTGTGTAAGACACTTGTGACCCACCTCTCTATCATCTTCTGACCTTGATGCAGAGAGAAATGGCTATCATTGTCTACAGTTTATGGCCTACAACCACAAGCTAAAGCAAGCCTACTCTTGTTCTATTTCATTATTTTTCTTCTTTTTCCATGTCATCTCCCACCCATCTACCTGCCCAAGGTACCCACTCTAATGCAGTAATTATAAAACTCTTAAAAAAACTTGTTTCACCTCCTCCAAGTCAAGGTCTCCTCCCATGGGGAGTCAGCAGAGCCTGGTACCTTCCGTTGAGGTGAGTTTGTGGAGGAAGGTTGGGAGGGGGCAGGAAGAAGGAGGAGGGGGAATCTGTGGTTGGTATGTAAAAATGAATAGAAAATTTCTTAATAATAAAAATTAAAAAGAATTGTCCATTTTATGTACCTCAAATGCATAACCAAATGACAAGAACAATATAAAGAATTGACAGAAAAGCCATGGAGTAAGTCATTCCTGTAACTCCAGCACTTTGGGGGCTGATACAGGAGAATTACCATGGTCAGCCAATGCTACTTTACAAAACCTTGCTATCAATAATAAATTAAAAAATGAATAAATAAATGAACGAACAAACAAGCAGATAGATAAATGAATGAATGAATGAATAAATAGATAAATAAATAAATAAATATAAATGAGAGAAAGGAGGAAAGAAAGAAAACATAGTCAACCAAACAAAAAACCTCCCCAAGAAAAATAAAGCTCACATTTACTCTCTTAACCTGATTTACTTTATAATTGTCTCTCTTTCTCTCATGCACACACACACACACACACACACACACACACACACACACACACCAGAGAGTGATAGAGACAAAGAGACAAAGACAGAGTGAGGCATTTAGGATAAATAACCAAAATACATTAAATTATTTCAGTAAAATACATATTGTATATAGAATATACAATTTTAAATGTTTAAATGCATTATATTTTTTGCTGACATACTTAAATGTGAATCATAAATTTACCCTGGTATTTTTGTATATATCTTCTAAGAATAACAACACTTTGTTATGCAATAATAATACCATGATCCAAATCAGAAATTTAACCATGGTAGAACAATTATCTAGTTCTCACATATTCTGACTTCATTCAATTTTTCAATATTTCTCTTTATTGCAAATTTCTGGTTTAAGGTCTGGTTCATATATACTTTTTAATACTGCTGTTTCTTTGTTTTACTTTTTTAGCTTCCTTCAACTAGGAATTTTTCATTCTTTCTTTTGCTTTTATTACACTGAAAAAACTTTGAAAAGCAAAGAAAAGAGACTTATTCAAAGTGGTCACATTGGGCAAAGGAACAAACAAAGACGTCCAGAGATCTCCCAATTTAATCTATTTTTGGAATGGGGTAATTGTTTTGTCAGTGTTTCTGAGTTTGGATTTGCCTGATACTTCCACAGGACTAACTCAGTCTATGCTGAAATCAGACAAGAAAAACATTGAGTTGATAGTGTGGATTTTTGAACACCATATTTAGGTCCTGTAATGTAGGCTGGCCCCCAAATTGGTGATATTTTCATCATCTGTTTATGGGAATATACACCAGGTTCCTCTACATTGTAATTTGTAAGTAATTTATGTACAAATGTTTTGGATTGTGTAAATACACTGTTCTGTAGCCAACTTCATCCATCAAAAGTAGCTCTAATGATCATTTCTAATGCCATCTGTGAATGTGTTTGGAATTTGCATAAATGCATTTACACTTTATAGCTTCTTTTTAAATTTTAAGATTTCTTCATGTCAATGCATCTACCCCTGTTTTTTGCTTTTAGGTAGATCATATTACCAAGTGAATATTCCACATTTTACCTATTTTACCCTTTGGTAAGGAACCCACTAATGTAGAGCTTCCTTCAAGTCAATGAATTCCTGACCATTTTCCTTTACAAAACAGATTCAATATTTATCTAAGATATAAACCTAAACACAGGACTGCTGGGTATAAAATACACATGTATTAATTTCACCAAGAACAGCCTTCCTGAATGGCTGTGCTGATTCCCCGTGGCAAATGTGAATGCAGATTCCTTTCCCAGCTTTCTCAATAGCATGGAGTATTATGCAATTCCTTCCCTTTTTTCCAGGCTGATGAAAATATTGCATTTCTAGGTTCGCTGGTGGGCTAGAGTATCTCTGAACATGCTAGTTATTTAAGTTTCCTCATTTTGAATAGTTTTTTGATGTCTTCTGCTACTTTCCTATTGAGTGTTCTATTATATTTACTCGTATTTGTAGTCATTTTCTGCAATCTGGATGTTTATCCCATGTTTATCTTGCATTGAATGTAGTTCTTATTTGCTTCTCACTTAGTAGATCAGTGTTATATACTCTACTGACCAGAACGGGAAAATAGGTTCTACAAGGTAGAGGATGGACTATATTCACTGTGGTGTAAAGGCATTTATAAGAAACAGCTCCTCTTCACGGTTAGCTTAGGCCATTGATTATTCATATTACTTGATTTTATTTTCCAGATATGAAAATCTCCCCTAAGTTCAATTCTGAGAATCCAATCATAAGATATGGATTTAAGACATTGTGGCTTGGGGATTAATCCTGATGGCATCATCCATTATTGATGGAGTGTAGATAAACCATTAACTTCATTTTTTCTCTTAGGTTTGCTTATTAAATTAAATTGACTGTTCGCCTTGTTATTTTTGCAAATGTCTACTGCAAGGACAAAACAGAAAAAACTTTCACTAAATATGTTTTTAAAACCCATAAATCACCTTATAACTGTAATTAGCTATCATAATAATTTTGAAAACATTGCTGGGTAGAGCTAGCATTAAAAACTGCATCATAGACTTACCCCTCTACTTCTTCCCTTCCAATTTCTCCTTCAAGAGGCTATGGAGATGACTTTACACTTTTCTCCAAGTATGGGGGTAGCATGCATTCTCATAGCATTATAACACTTCCCTGTGCATCTTTCATTGGATTGAGAGATAAATTACCTATTTTTACATGCAAAATACTTTTCAAACTTTACCAAACATTGTAAGAAAATCCCCTGTCAAAACACACTGAGATGGCTCTGTGCGTAAATATGCTTGCTACCAAACCACATGACTTGAATTCCATTCCCAGGATCCACACTGTAGAATGAGAAAACCAACTCCTATAAATTGTTCTATGACAGGTACATCACAGGATCTGCATCCCACCACCTATAAATAAATTAAAATACTCACTTGCATATCCCCTAATATTGGACTATATATACTAAATATCATAACAAAGATATAAGAGTGGGTGACATAATAGTTAAAAACTCATAATCTGAAGGCATAATGTGTGTTGAAATTATTTGACTATCTACTGAGTGATCTTGGACTGGTTACTTTATTATTACTAAGTTTCTTATTCTTTATAGTACAAGTAAAAATAATGATGCTTCAGAGGGTTTGTGTGAAAAGTACATTAGCTAACACACCTAAGCTTTCGATGTAAGTTTGCTGTTCTTGTTCTGTAATTTTTTTCCACTGGGAATCTATTTTCATTTACCCTGGAAAAAAGGGCAACGACAGACCAAAGAATGATTCCATTTAAATTCAGCTGGGTGGACTACTGAGTGTGTTGGGGTTAGTTATAGAAGCAAGAAAATGGGTTTCTTGCAGAAGCATGGGTGCCTTGGGCAGCTGTACCAAAAGAAAGCCCACCCCAATGTGAGTGAAAACTCACTAAAGCTGAACTGAGAAACATCACTTGAGTCTCCTATACAACTTGGAGGCAACTACACCACCAGAGACTTTAAAGACATTAGATCATGCAGAGCAGAGGATCAGGAAACCAGTCATCTAGATCAGCCAAAGCCAAGAGTGCATTGAATAGGCTTGAAAATGGGCATGTGCAAGCAGTCTATAATATAAATGAAAAGACTCAACAACAACCCATTATGCACCAAGAAGCATCTGATACTGTCGTCTTCAGTTAATCTCTGAATTCAAGGTTTCCACAACAAACACAAGTAAGCAACCCTGTATAATACAACTCCTTTATCCCATCTTCCAGTAGGTAAGGCTTCAGTGAACCCAACAGAGTTTGTCAGTGGTTAAGAGCTAGCTTGAAATGTCACAGACATCAGAGAAACATCATTGGTTTCATCTAACAATCTATATCCATGATTGAAATAAAATAAAAATAACTACTTGTTATAACCATAAACATACCAATAAAAGATTATATTAAACTGACTATATTTAGACTAAACAAAGACAGCTAAGTTTTTATTTATATTTTATGTTTATTTGTATTTTAAAACAATGCACTTAAATATGAGTATTTTTGGATTACTAAGGGTTTTCTTCAGGAGTTCACTCGTAGAATGCCTGGAGTCACATGGAGTCCATCTCTCTTTTGACTCACTGCTTTCTCTTGATTGCTGCTTGTTTCGGCTCTCTCTTGTAATGTGCTTATTGCTCTTCATATGCTGGGGCCTCTGGAGCTCATAGCAGTTACTACACAGATAATCTCTGTAGCTGTAATTGGACTTTGCTGATGCTTCTTGCATTCATTTTATTCATTCACTCTGCTTATCTTCTTTCATTTTTCACAGTAGTTTATTGTTACTGCATCTTTTCTCCATGATTATGTTAGAATCAACAGACCAATGACAATACTAGAAGCAATGAGCGGGTTCTGATAGGATCTGGGATTCAAGGCTAGATAAGGTGCGCGCGCGCGCGCGAACACACACACACACACACACACACACACACCAGTTTCCAGTAGAAATGAACCAGATGAAGGAATTAGAAGCAGCCTTAGATGCAGAACAATAATATGAATGGAAGTGTGGCATGTGAATGAAAATTAAAATATGCAGATCATCTTTCTTAGATAGCTACCATAGACCAGGGACTTTTAGATCTTTGTATTAAACATATACATTTACCATGAGTAAATTGATGAGACAGATTTTTTTTTCGAGACAGAGTTTCTCTGTAGCTTTGGAGCCTGTCCTGGACTAGCTCTGTAGACCAGGCTAGCCTCGAACTCACAGAGATCCACCTGCCTCTGCCTCCCGAGTGCTGGGATTACAGGCATGTGCCACCACCACCTGGCCAGACTTTTATTTATTTTCCCTTTGCTAGTAAGAAAATGATGTTGCAAAGATGTCCAATGAGTTAACAAAGCTAAAATGTGATAGAGCCATTCTTCAGATCCATCTGATTCCAAAACTCCTACTCCTTCCCACTTCATGTTGCCATGTATGATCAAGAGGTACCATGGGAAATTTCATGCATCAGGGTTCTACACACCTGGAGATCATTTTGCCTCACTTTCTTCATGGAGATGATAGTAAGTATGTTTAAGAGGGAAAATCAAATTCATATTCAGGATATCTGGGGAATATTAATATGGAAGTATCCATAGGAAGAAGGTTAGGAGCTAAACAATAAGATCCCTTCCCAAAGCTAAGCTAGGCTTTTGGAAACAGAGCCTGGATATAATAGACCTTTAAATCACACTGTGTTGTAGTACATGGGTCTAAGCCATGCTTTATTTCTGCTTGCCTGACACTGATAATTCCATTATTTTCCTCTTGGAATACACGTGTCCCAGTTTTAGCCAATGAAAACTTAAGAGAGATCTGTTTAAGATGGGGCTTCTGGGATATAACAAGAAAATTGTAGGATGGAAAATCTCCCCTCTTTCCTTCTTACTGCCCAGATGAGTATGTGACATTTGGGTAAATAGTAGCCACCTTTGACCATGGAACTGTGAAGAAGTAAAATATCTTATGAAATGGCCACACCTGACTCTAACTCGGTGTTTGGCCATTTGCAAAGTATTTTCCCAAATCCATCTCATTTAATGCTTAAGAAACACCGTAAGCTGGTTACCATGTTTGTTCTGAAAGGATTTAAAAACCAGTGAGTTTAACCTAAGTGATAGCACAGTGGCAGTAATGAAGTTACCAAATGTTTCCAGGTGGTTTTCCAACTAATCCTTGAAGGAGGATTTGGACTACAGCCCCTCGGGGTGTTGCAAGGAAAATCAATTAGTTTGCTGAAACCATTTGTGTTTTTTGTTCAGAAAAGAACTGGGAGCTAGGCAAAGCTGAAAAGAGCACACAGGCACTTGTTGACACAACATTGGAGCCAACTGCTAGGGAAATGCTAAGGGCACCACGCTGCTTCTGAAACTCACTGGAGTGTGGACTTGAAAAATCATCTATCAGACATATTTTGTTATTGTTCATTTTGGGAGATTTCATTCCCAAAGTTTGGTGCAAATTCATTGGAGTTTTAAATCATCAAAACTCAAAATTCTACCTTCCATTTGGGAATGGTTTAGTTCTATTAAGTCTGAAATGGCCTACAAAGTTAAATCATTGTACATAATTAAATGCTACAAGGTGATACTGGCCTAAAAATCATAACAATTTTAAGTGCAATAAAGGGGAGACTATATTTCAGTGTTTATCATGTCCCCAAAACTGTATTATATAACCTAATTTGACTATCCCAATACACTTTTTTGTTTTGTTTTGTTTTGTTTTCGAGACAGGGTTTCTCTGTGTAGTCACTCTTGGAAAAAATTAAACCAGAACCTCTAAGGAAATAAAATCAGTGCAGATAGTATGAGAAATGGGAGAAAAGGTGAAGTCTGTGACTGACGGCATACCATTTTGTTCCTAACAGTGGCTTCCTACCTTCTCATCAGGATTCCCCCACATCCCTTCACTGAATACATCCCAGTAATTATACACATCAATGCTCAGTCTATTCCCTTCTTATTATGCTGTGGTAGTAGCCTGAATAGAAAAAAAACAAAAACAAAAACATTCCTGTTCCTCACTATAACAGGTCAAGGTTGATCCACACTCACCTTATATAGTAGAAGCTCCAGTCCCAATTCAGTTCATCTGCTGTTTGATTCTGTAAGCTTTTAGTATAAAATCCCTGAGCCAGAGTGGTGATGAACCAGCTCTATAATCATTTGTTCTCACAAAATCTTAATGGCTCTTGGCTTAAGTTCCTCAAATACAAAAATGGAGGAAAAGCAATAAAAAAAAATGCAGAGTTGTTAAGGAGGATAAATAAGCTGACATATTGACAGCTGAGTGTAGTACTTGGGACATAATAAGCAACTTGACCTGTAAGTGTCAACTACTGTCATCTGTATCATGTACACTTTGGCTCACAGTCTCAGGAAACACAGTTAATCACGGCAGGCAGAGCCATAGTGGAGCTGTGTGGTCCATGATGGCATGAGCTTGTAGCTGTTACATCCCATTTTAGCAAATCAAAAAGCAGATAGCCGAACCAGAAGCAGGGTCCTGCCTCTAGTGGCCTACACCCACAGGCTAGACAATGGCACAAAGGTTTCAGGCACTAGCTAGGGACCATACATATGAGCCTATGGGGGACATTCAGATTCAGACCATAATATGGAACTTTCTAGGTTCTTAAACTCCTTGGCTCCCAGTCAGTCCCCACACAGCAGAAGTCACTGAGAGCCTTAAAGAAATATCTTGGCAGATGCTTCTGCCCAGGAGAAACTCAGTTTGTGTTTCACCTAAGATCCATACTCTTAGAGTCTCTATTTGTAGAAAACTCCCTTTTCTATGGGTGATTGACAACACAAATGATCTTACCTTTTAAATGAAAATATTTTACTTACTTGTTACAACTTGCCTATATAGACCCATCAGTTCATCTGAACGTATATCCCAGCTGGGTATTTCATGTCGCATGTAATAACCTATACATTTTGATATCTAGATACCATTTCCTCACTGAAGTTTTACATCCGTTACCTAACATTTTCGTTATCCCAGTGGTGCTATGCAAGAAACTACCACAAACCCAAAACACACAATAAACATCTCTTACTCATGCATGTGGTTAAGTATGCTAGGGGGTATGACTGAGCTTCTGATCTCTCTTGAACTTGCTCATATATGTGAAGGATGGCTGGTTGTATTCTCCTTAGGATGATGCTCTAGCTTGACTGCTGAAGGTCCCCAAAAGGCCATGTGTTGCCTTATTTGGAAGTGATGGAGCCCTTAGGAGGTCTAGTGAACAGTCTTCCAGTCTTTGGAAGCATGCTCATGAAGGGGATTATGATGCCCACTCGTGTCCTGGTTATAAGGTGAGAGAGAGGCTTTGCTCCACCACACACTCTTGACACAATGCTGCCTTGTCACAGTCCCCAAAATAACAGGACCAATCAAGCATGGGCCAAAACCTTCAAACTGAGCTACAATAAGTTTATTTTTCTCTTTGTAAGTTGATTATTTCAGGTATTCTGTCATAGTGATAGAAAGATGGCTGACACAGACAGTCTCAGCTAGAGTGACTAGGGTGGGTTGGCTCTGCTCTGTGTGTGTCCTCTGTTTCATTCTCTAGCAGGCTATTGAAGATGTGTGTGCTCAGGGGTATAATACAGTGAAAGAGTGACTATAAACTCCTAAGCACTGTGTAGGACTCCATCTACACTACATTTGGTAATACTCTACTGGCCAAAGCAGGTCCCGAGGCTGAACACAGAGTAGGAGTGGGAGAACATAATGAAGTTTGATAACAGTAAGCCTGGGTATTACATACATAGACTGTTAATTCTGTCTTCCAGTTCCCAGTGTTCCTTCATTATATCAGAAAATCTACTTGGTGATTCAGATTACCAAGTCAGAATCATATAAGAAGACAAGATGCTGTGCATGTTGATATAGATGGAATATACACTCAGGATTTGGTTTGCTCATTTGTTTAATGGAATCTGTACTTTTCTTTCTTCTGCTGGGCTGAAAACAGGCCCATTTTTAGTAATGGATATATGAACATTTCTTGTCATAATCCCTAGAATAGCTCGTAATTCCTACTGGGACCAGTCTTCATCCCGTGGTATTACGATATTCCCAACAAATGAATTTAACGTTCAAGAAGTAATACTAAAATAACTACTTATTATAGGTAAATGCTTTTCTGGTAAAACCCGCAAAATATAAAATAAGCTTTCTTACTGGAGGTAGACTCTAGGGAGATTTCCTGTTTTAGGAATTTGATATCTTCCTCTATTTTCATTTTAAATACAAAAAGTCATACCACTGTATTTTTTTCTTTCTTGATATGTTAACTAAGGGGCCAAATGGTAATTCCATTTCTTAAGGAAATGGAGTAAAAGTATTTTCATTTGCATAAAACTTCTCTTCTCGGGTGACATATTAAAGGGAAATGTGATGTCTGCTCCTCTGCTATCAGCTAACTCTTCGGGCAGTGACTTTATGGGAAAGGTTCCTAAGGAATACCAATGATTTCAGAAAGGGTTCCCCACTAAGGGCAAAAATCATCTCCCTATTATGAAGGTGGTCCCTGGACACCCCTGAGATTCTGCTTGGAGGAATCTTGTGTTGGTGAGAGAGTCAGGGTCATTATCTACTCTTGTAGACACTTGCTTTGGATCCATTATTTGGGCTGAATAATATAATATGAATAATTCCCCATAAATATGTGAGGAGCAAGCCAGTAGAAGTGTGTCAAGGTGGACTATGGTGTTACATAGAACTTGTCTTCCCACTCCTGCACAGGATTAGAACCTCAGGGTCAGATGGCTTGGTGTCAGTATTTTAACTAGATCACTTACAAGCTCTGAGAATTATCCTAAAATTTGAAATTATTTTCATGAACTTAGGATAACTCATACAGAAAATAAAAACGTATTTCTTATATCTAGTTATGCTCAATGTGTGCAAAGTCACTAACTATGATTCCTTGTCATCCCTCTTCCTCACCACTCACTTAACAGCACAGGTTTCTAAACTCTTCCTTTTCTCTTTATCAAGACCCATAGGAATCACTTAACCAGAAAAGGCAGGGGTCAGAGTGCAAGGGGAGAGAGAGGAAGGAGAGTGAAGGGGGTGGGGGTGGGGGGAGTAACTAAATCTTGAGTTTGATGTCGAAATTTTCTGTAAATGTCTTTAAGTAAAACAGTGGTATGTCTGAGAGACAAGAAGCAGAAGAGAAGGAATGGGAGGTTATGTGGCGTTTCATCTTAAGAGGAGGAGGAGGAGGGTGGAAATTTAGTGTTTTGCTGGCATGGGACCCAGGCTTTCAGTGGAAAGGGAACAGAGACTGAAATGACTTTGGCTTTCATGGAAATTATTATTTGACTTTGATCTTGAGAGAATGTCATTGAGCCAAGTTCTGATGTTTACATTTGGGGGAGGGAGTGGAGGCGGTGGGGGAGGGAGATGAGAAAAGCCAAATACACTTCATTCTGGAAGAATAAGTGGGGTGTGTGTGTGTGTGTGTGTGTGTGTGTGTGTGTGTGTGTGTTAATAGGGTGGCGGATGTAAAGCACAGGGAATTCCCTTTTGCCCTCAGGAATTCAGGTTTAAAACAGAAGTCTTAGAGAAGATGAAAGATGACTGTTTTTAATTCCCTCAGTTCCGTGCTAGTTATAAACACGGGAAGAAAACGGGATTGAAGAACGTCTGGGGAAACAGGCCCTGTAAACCATTTATTATCATATTTGTGGCTTCTGGGGGATGACTTTAAAGCCATCTTTTAAGATGTTGCTTACTTCAAGTAATTGAATTTAATTTTAAATTAAATTTTAAAAACTATTTGAAATATTTTTTCTCCCTGCAATCTATTTTCCATTTTCTTCTATGGTTTTCTTGCTAAGAAGAATACGTACATTTAAATATTTTGTGCAGGGCATTTGAAAAGAACTATTAAGTAGGTTAAAAAAAAAAAAAGCATGGAGATAAAAAGCAGAATCTTGTTGTGGCAGGAATGCTTGCAAATGTCCTGTTTCTGCATGCTCACAGCCTGCTGTGTGAGCTAGGATGCATCCTGGACTTCTCTGAAGCGTAATTTTTCTTTTTTTAATGTAGAACTTCCATTCCATTTTGATAAAATTATAACATAATTAGTCTTGAGGTAATTATAAAAATGAGGTTAGTATAAAATACAATAAGTGCACCCACTTAGCATCAGCAGATCTCAAGTCAATAAACAAATTAGCTACTGCAAACTCCAATTTACTGACCTGTAAAAAAGAAATTATGTTGCCCATTGTATTAAGCTTGTGAAGTCCGCATGATAGTCTTGTATGATGACCAAAGCTGAGGAATTGCTCCAGGGTTGAAGATTTAAAAAGAGAAGAACAAGAAAGGCTGTGATGTTTCAGAATCAAACTCCTCTCTGTGGTGGGCTTGACTCACTGGGGGCTTTTCTGTATCAACTCATTCAGTCCCCATGCCACACCTAGGATGTCTTAGATAAACATACCATGCCTAGTTTGGATGAAAAAATGAGACAGGTTATGGAGCTTGCTCATTGCCACAGGCTAGGGAAAAGTGTCGTCTTTGTACTTTCCTTGGTCAGCCTGGAAGCTGATACTTTCCCTCAGGGATGGGAATTTCGCCCGGTAAATTTTATTCCTTATTTTTTTTGGGGGGGGGGGGCGTAGGGCAGTGGGGGTAGAGGAGGGTGTTTCCAAGGATGCTGGTGTGGGCCGAATAATGATATGCAGGCCTGAGGTCAGGCCCCAAAATTCCCCTCCCGTGTGTTCCCAACTGACTCTCTTGAACACGCTCGTGGAGGCGACACATTTGTCTAATGAAGTTAACTAACGCTGCCCCCTGCGTGGGGATTATAAGCGGAGCTGTGCTGTGGCTTCAGCAAGCAGGTGGTGGAAATACTTAATGAAGATCGCATTCAGATTCTAGCATTTCAGAGCACTCTGTGATGAGATCCGCCAAGAGTTCAAAACCTTTTCCAATTGGCTCACTTTATCCTCCTGCTAACAGGACGCGGAGCACAGGAAGAACTAAATATAAATTGCATTGGCGCTGCCCCCACAGCAGAGGGCTGACTCAGAACGCTCATGAATACAGACAGAGCTTCTGAGTGCTCATTATGAGGGAAAGCCCATTGGAGACAAAAACGTGGGCTCAGAGGATCGATTCTGACTAAAGAGCACTGGCATGGGTTATGAGGTATGACCTCTACTGGAGAATGAGAAACGTGCTAAAAATTAAGAGCTATTTGCACCTGGTTGCATGTGCAAGTGATCAAGTGCTATTGTTACAGAACTTGAAGAGGCGGCCGGCCAGACAGCTTCCTACACTGAGGAGAAATGCATTTATGCGGCCATTGGGAATTGAACTATTGACAAATGGTCACTAATAGTGAAAATGCTGTTTCCAGAGGAAATAGACTGAGAAAGAAAAAGTCTCCGTATATTCTGTTTTCCACGCTTCACAAGGTTGTGTTAAATGTATAGGTTAATATCGTCACCTGTAGATAAAGGAAATACATTCAAATTCACTAATGTATACATGCAAAGCAGGAAAACAAACCACCCACAATGGACAGGTTTACAGCGTCTCCATTTTAAACAATGCTTCACACCTGCAAGGAATATCTTGCTCAAAGCCTTGGGACTTGTATTCGTGGTCATGTCTGTTTAGCTTGCTCATAGGAATTTTTCAACTAGCTTAATGGTTTGAGAAGGATTTGTACTCAAAATTCCCAGCAGTCCCATTCAGACACCACTCTGAGAATCTGCCTACCTGCTTTCATGGGGATTTAGAAGCTTTTTTCTTTTTTTCAACAACAGTGTTGGCATCTTCCTTGTTTCCATCCAGCATTGTCTTAGTTTTCATTTTCCTCAATAGAGTGTTTAACCTGACCTTCTCCCTCACCCGAAGGACAGTGAGTTCATAGTGACATTAGTAAGACAGTACAATTAAACCGAACTGCTCCCATGCTCCAAAGACAGACAGATCTAAAACGTCTCAAAGTGGACTGCATAGTTTCAATTTCCATTCAAGATCTGACTTTATTCTTAATGAAAAAAAAAAAATACTAGGTTTCTGTTTTGTTTTGGTAGCTTGAGCTTGACTAAGAGACGTTAGTGGTTCTCAGGATGATGAAGTGGTTTTTGTATTCATACCTGCTCACCACTAAACAAGGTTGGCTTTTCATTTAAAGCAAAGGAAAGTGTTTCATACACCATCATAAAATGTGCATGAATACTATGATGGGCGTGCACACACAGATTCAACTCTATTCTTAATTATTCACGCAGGCAGAGACAATGCAGAGCTGTACACAATCCAAAACCCTTAATATTTTCTTTAGCATGTCCTATTTAACTCTTATTTGGAACATGAAAATTTGTAAGAATGACTTAATGAATGTTTGAGGGCTGATTAGATATCTGCTGTATTCAAACTTCTAGAAAGGCACAGAACAAATCAGTAAATCATACATCTTAATGGACTAGTTAATAGTGACTATCTAAAGTTTTGATACTGAGCCAATGACGTGCAAAGTCGAAGGACTTGGAGGCTCTGGTTCTGGGGAGTAAAGTGAGTTGCCAGTAGTGACGAAAGAACAGAGGCCCATATACCTGCTTTCTGATTCTTCTTCCAGTGAAGAAATGTTACCCAATCTTCAATAATTGCTTTTTTAAAAAAAGTAGCATGTCTCTAGAAAACAGCCTTAATTGCTGTTTTGTCTATGGCCACCTAAGGGGGGAAAAATGCATTGAGTGGACTAAGGCTTAAAGTGATAGCCATGTACCACCCCAGCCATGCCCCAATGGTGTTAAAAGCTCATTTTTCACACATTCCACACATTCCTCAAGTTTCCTCAGAGCTTGCATCCATCTGGAACACATCATACAATAGTATAAACTAATTTAAAGTATTTCTGTAGTAGTGGTAAGTCATCACATTTTATGCCCAAATTCTAATCCATATGACTCTCAGAAGCCACCCAGATTTCTATACTTACTATAATCAGCTTCATAAAAGGTGCTCCAGAACTCTGCTTTAGCATGATGGTGAACACTTGTCTTGACTGATCAGTTCTTGACTGCCATTCACTGTGAGTATCCTCTAGAAGCTGTGGTCTTCAGTCACAGAGGTAAACATGCACCTGGCCCTGAAGGATGTCTCTCTTCTTTGATGGGATCTCCCTTGTGGCTCACTGCTTTGGTTTGAATGTACAATATCTCTCACAAGCTTAAGTGTAGAAAGTTTGGTCGCCAGCCTGTGCTGCTATTTGGGAAGGTTCTGCAGACTTAGAGAGTTGGATCTAAGTGGGGAAGTGGATTGTTGGAATTTGGTTTTGAGGGTTATAACCAGTCTCCAGGTGTATCCTCACTCTCAGCATCTTGTCCACAATGAGCTCCTGTCACATGCTCACTGTCATGATGGTCTGCCTCAGTGATGACAGGCTTAATGACTCAACCAAGCCAAAGACTGAAGCCTGAAACTCCTAGAACTGTGAATGAAAATCAACACTTCTTTCTTTTTAATTGTTCTTTCATATTTTGGGGTCATAAGGCAAAGGTAGTTAACTAGAAAGTGACCAAGGAGAATCATAGAAGTGGTGTAGCCCAACCAAATGGAAACTTCACATTTTGGTATCAAGTCTCAGGTCAGGTGTCAACTCCTCTGGTGTCTTCTATCTAACCACATGGCAAGTGTGATGCATCCCTAAAACCCTCCATGGAAACCATGATGGGCTGATGAGATGGCTCAGTAGATAAAGATGCTTCCTACCAAACCTGATGAGTCTGATTCCTGGGAACCCCCATGTTGGGAGGAAAAAGCTGACATTGCAAATTATCCTCTGACCTTCACATGTCCACCATGGCATCTCAGTGCCTACATGTATATGGACCTGCACATACGCAATAAACAAATTATAAAAATAAAATCCTACATGTTGAAATTTAGCGTCTATCTACCATTTTAATCATCAGCCTGCTCACCATGAGACTGAAAGCTTCCTCAACTTAGGGTCTGATGATGTGACACTGCTTGACACATGGCAAGAAGTTCACAAGAGGTCATGGATACGTGAGGGAATGAATGAGTAAATAATTAAATTACTAACCTAATCACTGCTGTGGGAAATGAGACTCATGAGCTCTGTGTCAGGTACTTGCTGTGATGTAGCAAGTTATCCCTGAAACTAGCCAACAAGAAACAACATTTATTATCCTGGATTATTCTGAGGGCCAGGATTCAGGGAGTGGGTTGTCTGGGGGAGATTTGCTCTGCTGAAGTTGCAGTCAAGACATTGGCTAGGATTATAGCCAATATGCACTGGGTTTTGAGGCTTTGAGGCTCACTTACAGGCCTGTAGGCAGGCTTTCTTTCTTTCTTTCTTTCTTTCTTTCTTTCTTTCTTTCTTTCTTTCTTTCTTTCTTCCTTCCTCCCTCCCTCCCTCCCTCCCTCCCTCCCTTCCTTCCTTTCTTTCTTTCTTTTTTTTTATACCACACAGTCTTTTCTCTGTGTGACTTCCCCAACATGGTAGCTTCCACAGAGCAAGCTCCAGAAGAGAGTCGAAGCTGTGCCATCTTTTATGACTTATTCTCTCTGTCATATTGCTGTCTCTACCTTATTAATTAGAAGTGAATCCCCAAGTCTACCCCACATCCAACAGGAGGATACTGAATGCCAGGGAGGGCCTTCTTCCTGACTTTCTGCCACAGATGATTAGAAGGAAGGTTTTAAGGAGCAGAAGAAGTGTCATACAGTTCTTCAGTCACCCTCAAAAGAATTAAACTCCTTTTCCTCAACCTGGTGAGGAGAATCTTGTTTCTTCTTCCTTGGTTAATTTTGTTGCTCGTATTCATTTTGTTGGTCAGTAAAGCATTCTCATCCAAACAATCTTTCACATCAAGCCAAGGATTTGGTTTTGTGGAAGCATAGAGGAATGCAGAGAAGGAAGATAGTTTGTACCAAATCTTACTTCACTAAGATAATTTCTCTTCAATCCAGGATTGATTTGGTCCATAGAGAGTTACAATGTAAACAGAGCAATGCGGATGTCACACGTGCACCCCAAGCCTGAGCTTGGTTCACTAAAATGAACATTGTGACTCTAGAGAGTTGGGAAATAATAGCAGATACATTTGCTGGAGAGCTGATATAGCTGGTAATTTATTAAGCATCCCACATTGTGCCAACGGTTTTCTATGTATTATTTCACCCACAACAGCCCCAAGAGGTAGTTCCTGCTATTTCCCTATCTTTTTACATAGATATAAACTAAGGCTCTGAGATTTGTGACTGGCCTAAGAGGCCAAAACTGTTAGTGCTGGGGCAGGCATTCTAAACTCCTAACCTCCTTATACTGTTGTCACTATGCGTTAGGGAGACAAATATGACAGTTGCTACAGGTACAATACTCATTATTTACTATTCTATGCAATACTTTGAAGTAGGTAGTAACACCTCCATTCTGCTGGTGATTGACTGAGGTTCAAAGAAGTTACTTGACTTAGCCCACACAATTAGTGTAAAAGCCACCTGGGGTGCAGACCCCCAACTCAATCAAAAGTCCGTGTCTCTTCTCCAGCCTTTATGGTCTTCTAGTTTGGTGGTATGTGAAGTGGGAACCATGAGCTGATGCATTCACAGTGAATTATAAGCTCACCCAACCATCACTGCATACGCTATAGTAGAATGGGAGGGAAGGAAAGAGGAACAACTGGAGGGGTCTGAAATGTTAATGGCAGGCACTCAGTGGGAGTGAACACTGCCTAGTGCAAGCCTGATTTAATTACACCCATGCATATGTGTGCTTATATGTGTGTGAGAGAAAACTGGTTTGCAAGATGCATTTCTTATTTGTTTGCTCCCAAAAGAAACCAACTACCCCTGCTGTAGCTACTCCTGTTCTTAAGGTCACTGCTGGGAGCTTACCTTTAAATATATACATTATCAGGCCTTAGGCAATATAAAGTATAATTCTTTTAAAATATGTTAATAGTATTATTTCTTTCACAAAGTAAAGAATTTCATTATGAGATTTTCATAAATGTTAATTAAAATTCTTGAATTATTTCTTGCTACCTTGTCTATAAAATATGATTAGTAAGGAGAACTATGTATGACTGGTTAATCTGATCCCAGCTAACCAGGTAAGTGAACCTTGGCAAGTTACTTGACTAAGGATAGGTTAAGGACTCTAAGAGTGGCCTCCTTAAATCTTAATTTTTCTGTTCTCAAAATGGGATAATCCTGTGCTCCCTGGCTGTTTGGGAGACTGAATGCTAACTTTTTAATTTATTTTGAAAATTATGTATATAACTATAGGTCTCTGTGGGAAGTGGGGCGTGTGTGTGTGTGTGTGTGTGTGTGTGTGTGTGTGTGCGTGCGTGCCTGCTGAGACCAGAAGAGGGAGCGGAACCCCTAGAGCTGGAGTTATAGGTGACTGTGAGCTAGCCTACATGGGTGCTGGGACTCAAACTCTCTTAATGACTGAGCTGGCTCCCTGAACAAGATCTTAAACACTGCTCATCTCAGCCTCTGGCATAGTCATTGTTCAGTAAGTGCCAATAATAAATAAACAGATATACATTTCTTGAATGCCTACTGCGCACCAGACACTGGGATAATCCACAATGACATGGAGTTTTTCTAAAGGTGGGGTTCGACATTTGTCAATAGTTCTTGAAGTCGGGTATGTGAGAAGAGCACAGTGATACATTACCCTGGCACTGTTTTCATGATTGTGGATGAGAGTGCTCATCACGTGGTGGCTCTTACACCTGAGCTCTGTCAAATGAACTTCAGTGATAATAGCCTCATTCTTTAAAGCCCTGTCTGCCTGGCATCTGATTGATTGGACCTGAGGTGCCCACTTTCCATTTTTATAGCTCGGTTCCTTCTTTCTACATGGGACTTTCAGGACGATTGATTTTCTGTGTACATTGTCATTTCCACTCTCCAATTCCCAGGCTCCCCATCCCCCTTTCTCTCCCACCTTCTTTGATCTGGGTCCATTTCTGTGTTTTGCTGATCTCTGGCTCTGAGGTTTGTGTTTCACATGTTTCCCACACACATTTGCAATAAGAGGTGAATTAGAATGAGGCAAGATACAGTGTTGGGGTGCAAGACCATGACATACTAGGGCACTGATTTCTAGTCTTTTGCCATACCTCCTTGGGTTTTGGCAAGGGATGAGGGACTTACACACCAACA
The DNA here is from genome assembly GCF_903995425.1 of Onychomys torridus. Classification (NCBI taxonomy): domain Eukaryota; kingdom Metazoa; phylum Chordata; class Mammalia; order Rodentia; family Cricetidae; genus Onychomys; species Onychomys torridus. The sequence continues at coordinate 104,753,788 of NC_050444.1, read as the reverse complement.
ATGATGTGCATTTATGGTGCATGGATTAGTAACACTACATCTCAAAGAATTATATACTAAAGCAAGGCCACAAAAATGGCATGAAAATGTTACTTTATCCCATGTTTACTATTTTAATGTCTCAAAGCTAGTTTTCAGTTGTGTACCCCTGCATGCTTTACTCTGTTTTCACATCATTGTTTTTTACTCCATCCACTTATCTTACTTCTCAATGGAATCTTAAAACAAGGGTTTTAATGTGGGGAGGGTGGGAAGAAGACAGACGGGTATTGGGTCTTCAATTGGCAATTAAGCTAATATCACTTAGCTAGCAAAGAGTTGACACTGGACTCTGAGAGTTGTCCATTCCTGTGCTTGGCCCGCATGTGTCTGAGACACAAACATTACTAGTGTCCAGCACACCACAGTGTCTTAGCTCTGGAAGGTTGAATCACAGGTAGTTCAATGACAATGAAAAACAGTCCTCTGGACAGAATCTCCCAGAGAGTTTCACTAACATTTAGGGACTGGACAATGTTTGTTACTAAGATATGCCAGCATACTGTCATACCATTTCCCTTTGGTGGCCAAAAGGTGAGATTTGTGAACCTACCTTTCAATGGCTTCCAAACAACCAGCCATGATAGTTGAATTTAAGACAAGGTATCCCTGCCAGCAATGTAAACTGCCAGATGTCCAGTGATAACAATGTCTTCAAGAACCTAGGAAGGGCTGGGGAGATGACTTGGAGTTTAAGAGTGCATTCTTGTAGAGAATTATATTAGTCTGGGTTCTCTGGAGTAACAGGACTTATAGAATGAATCTATTTATAGACCATAATCTGAAACGCAAATGTCCTTATCCCTACTAGATTCTAGAGATCTTTCTGTTGCAGGGATTAGAGGTAGTATTCTGTATCTGCTCACTTTTCATCTTGGCACAGACATAGAAAATGTTTATAGTTAAAACATTAGACACATCTTAGGCATATTGACCTTCCTTTGTTTTGGTTTTTGAGACAGTGTCTTGTTATATAGCCCCAGCTGGTCTAAAACTGGCTATATAAGCTGAGTAGCATAGGTGGATCTTGAACTTGCAATGATTCTTCTGTTTCTGCCTCTTGGGTATTGATAAGTGGCTTTGTGTTGATAATTATATTGCTGTGTTGTGTGAATATGAGTGTATTAGATACACATGTGTGTGGTATGAGCATGCACACTTTTTCACAAGCCTTGGAGCCCAGAGGTCAGTCTCTGATGTTATTCCTTGGATGTTATCCATCTTTTCTCTCTCTTTTTTTTTTTTTGAGCTGAGGATTGAACCCAGGGCCTTGTGCTTGCTAGGCAAGTGCTCTACCACTGAGCTAAATCCCCAACCCCCATCTTTTTTCTCATTGGCCTGGAGCTTGCCCTTGCCAAGACTAGGTTGGCTGGCCCAAGAGCCCCAGAGATCCACCTATGTCTACCTGCCCAAAGCTAGAATTACATCACAACACCCAGGTTTTCCTATGGGCTCTAGGGACCCACATCCTCATAGCCCTTTACCATTTGAATTTTCTCCCTGTCTGATAATTGGCTCTTAAGAAACACTAGTGCAAGTCTGTCCTTCTTCTACGGAAGATCTTAGTCATTTTGTTCTCAGTAGCTTTCCCTAGACAAGGACTTTTATCATGCTTACTGGGCTAATAATGTTCTCTTAGTCACTGTGGACTGCTGTAACAGAACACTACAAACTAAGTAAGTGGCATATAAACAACAGAAATACATTCTTCACAATTCTGAAGGACAGAAAGTCCAAGGTTAAGGCACCAGAGGCACAGTGTCTAGGATGGCCTGCTTCCTGGCTTTAGACTTTTTAATTATTGGGGCCTCATATGACAGAAAAAGCAAAGAAATGCTCCTAACAGGGCATAAATTACACTTGTAAGGGCTATGCCTTCATAAGTTAATTACCACCAAAATTTCTACCTTCAGACTCTACCACAATGCAGACGGGGTTTCCACATGAGCACTGGAGGACACAAGCATGTAGTCTACATCACTGTGCATACTGCTTGGAAGCCCAGGCTCCCTGGTGCCTTTACCACTATGGATGTGAACATGACACATCACAGAGATATGCTCCCTGGAATAGAAGGGTGTTCAGCTTCTGCCTCTGGCACCTTGCTTGCACTGTCTTCAGGGAAACCAATGGTACATTTAAGATCTGGCAGCAATCAAAAGCCTAACAGAGAAGGTTCTTTCTCCCCGCTGACTCTTCTTCTCCTGCCCTCTTGATAGACTGTGGATCACTTGGTTCTGCAGTCAGTTTTGGTTTTTGTTTGTTTGTTTTTTTGAGACAGAGTTTCTCTGTGTAGTTTTGGTGCCTGTCTTGGAACTCATTCTGTAGACCAGGCTGGCCTTGAACTCATAGAGATCCACCTGTCTCTGCCTCCCAAGTGCTGGGATTAAAGACGTGTGCCACCACTGCCTGGCTTCTGCAGTTGGTTCTTAATGCAGCGAACCAGTGCTGTCTGAAGGATGCTTTGCTTTTATGTGCCACAGAGAGCAGACTAATGTATTTTTTCCTTACATTTTAAATTAAGATGGACTAATTCCACTTTGGTGGGAAATTGTGAGGAAACTTGGTGTACTGACTGGTACATTGATTCCTTTTCTTGCTGCTGTGGCAAATGCCTGTTGTCACCAACTTTTAAAGGAGAAAAGGGTTATTCTGATTTACATGATAAAGGTGAGGAAGTCATGGCTACAAGAGCTGGAAGTGGCTAGTCACGTTGTATCCATGATAAGGAAACAGAAAGTGGACAGGAAGTGGGGCTATACCATAAACTGTCAACACCCACTCCCAGTGACCCATTTCTTCTAGCAAGACCCTGTAGCCTAAAGGTTTCACAGCTTTGCAAAGCAATGCCACCATCCAGAGTCCAAATGTTCAAACACAGGAGCCTTTGGGGGACAGTTTGAATTCAATCCAAACAGAAGGTGATCTAACAAATAAAGCTTGCCTGAAGACCAGACTGCAGAGCTAAGCCACTAGTTAGCCATAGAGGCGGGTAGTGATGGCACTCGGGAGCCAGGGGCGGATGGATCTCTGGGAGTTCACCCACCCTGGGCTACATGAGATTGAAGCAGTCTGAAAGAGAAACAGAGCCAGGCAGTGGTGGCACACACCTTTGATCTCAGGCCTTTAATGCCAGCACTAGAGAGGTGGAGACAGGAAGTGATGTGGCTGGGCAGAGAGAGGAATATAAGGTGAGAGGAGACAGGAGCTCAGTCTCTTTCAGGCTGAGGAGATGGCGAGGTAAGAGGTGGTGACTGTGGCTGGCTCCTTTGTCTCTCTGATCTTTTAGCATTTACCAGGATACCTGGCTCTAGGTTTTTCATTGTTGAGACCAATTAGAATTCGAGTTACAGTCATGGCATCTCTTCACAAGAATAAAACCCTAAGATAGTGTCTATGGAGGCCAGAAGAGAATATTGGGTCCCCTAGAATTATTGTCTGTTCTGAGTTGTCATATGGATTCTAGGAACCGAATGCAGATCCTCTGCCAGAGTATCCAGTGCTCTTAACCTCTGAGTTCTCTCTCCAGCTCCCTTATTATCTTTTTGAGGAGGAAAAAAGCACCTGAGACCCTCTGTTCTTATTTGAGGTTTTTATTCACTGTGCAGTACTTCCTACCAGCAAACAAATTCCATTGTTGAATCACTGCACCCTCCAGCCTGTATATTATTGTATTATAAATGAACATTTAGCTCTTCAAATCTAAACAATAAACAAGTATCAGAAATTTATATATCAATACATCCAACCAATACAGCAAATTCACTGTGATATGCCATTGATTATGAGACCCATAAAGATGTTAGAGAGAATAAGGTAAAGACCTAAGCGTCTTAGACTTGATAAAAGTCTCTAACTGAAAACAGGATTAAAAAGGTGTGTAATTAGACTGGTGTTACCTCAGCTACTACAGAGGGTGACAGTAGACTCTTCTATTCCCTTGGTCTTCAGTTTGCTAATTTACAAAATGGTGGTCATTGGCTTGTAGGATTATTGACAGAACTGTTTCCCAAACTTCTTTTAAGGAACAGGAATCACTATTCTTACAGTAATGGGGGAGGGGGTAGACGTCCATTGCCACAATAGCAATCAAAGACTCAAGTTGTGGGCTTTAGAGAAATCCTGCCCTGTGTCATTTCTTTTTCTCTACAATAAGGATAATCATTTCTAACTCAGAGGAGCAGGAAGGACATTCCACATGATGGTGGATGCAAAATATTTGGTGCCTGGTGTTTATTTCTGCAGAGTAAATCATCCCTGAGGTCTGCCCTCCACCTCAAAGGGGACACCGAGCAAGGGCCGGGGTGGGAGTGGGGTATGGCATCAACCTTTCCAATTCTAGTTACAGCCCTGAGAGAAGAGGATTTTGTTATCTCTACCTGGCATCTAGAAAAATCCAGGACACTTATATATGCCTGATGAATATTCATTGAACATAAATGGATTTTGCTGTAAGAATACCCTAAAACAGACAAAAATATGATTTTCCTCAAGATGATGACATTTCTTCCTTCCTCCAAATCTTCACTTATACCCATTATTTTAATAGTGGTTTGACAGCTTCATCAGAGATCAAGTGGCTTAAACAGACTAGAAGTTAATTTCCATAGTAACAGTAGCAAGGTGTTTACCACTTGATTTCCATACGTTAATGGACATAGTCCTCACAGCACCCCATGAGGGAACTTTCTTCTTCTATTCTAAGAGTCAGAAAGCTGAGCCACAAAGAGGTTTAACTGTTTTCCCACAGGAATATCATTAAGTTATCAATTTAGGTTTAAACTCAGCATCCACAAAGAATCTATGCTCTTAACCACTATATTCATACATATATACATGAATCTGGAAAATAATTAAAGCCATGTATCATTAAGCAGGCCTGAGATTCTGTGCTTCTAATATGCTTTCAGATGCTGCCGCTGAACTGAGGACCCCACTGGTTGGCCAGGCATTCCACTTCATTCTTCTCTCAAGAGGATCAAAACTGGTAAGCAGTCCACAATGCAGGAGAGATCCTTCTAGGTTAGTGTCCAGCTGTCTTCTTCCTTTTCATCTTGTGCCTAGGTTGCCCTAACCCATGCAGGTGGTAAGGAACCATCCACACCACATCCCAACCCATGTGGAGCATGGAGGAGAAAGTAAGGAACTGCTACCTTCCTTTTTAGGGCATGAGCAAAGCTTGTACATCTCTGCTTGCCTCACTGCAGAGGAGGAGGGGAGACACATGGTGTCTGACTAGACTGCCTTTCAGTGTAAACAGGAAGTCCTATAACTTGAGAATCTTCTGGAAGGGAAGAATGGCAATTGGTGAGATAGCTGTGAGTCTCCACCGCAGCAGATGTGAAGCCTTTGACTGTCTCATCACACCTAGTCATGCCTTTCCTCTTAGGTCACACACACTCCCCTGCCCCCCCCACCTCTGTCCCCTTTAGCTGACTGGCACAGGAATTCCTTTGTCTTTAAGAAAACCAAGTTTACAACTGAGTCACTTCCTTTAATTCGATTTCTCCAAAACTCCAATCAAATGGAAAGAAAGGGGCAGTTAATCTTTGTATAGCTCCAAAATCAATAGTTTAGGATGACAAATAATAAGCACTGAGAGTCCACCTTTACCTGGAATATTTCCTTAGTGACCCACCAATTCTTTAATCACTACCATCTTTTAAGACAGCTCAATGAAGTTGGAAACTGTATCCTCTGAGAGATTTATTTTGCTTAAATTCTCCTTTTTCTCTCTAACTGCAAGTGCTGATAAGCAGCTTTTGTTTTCTTATCTCTATTACGACCAGAGAGGCCCCTGGAGAAAAGATTGTGAAGGTAATTCATTCTACACAGATGTGATTTGAATCAAGTGTAGGCAAAGACCGAGAGGCTCTGTTCATTTTTATTGGAACGTCTTGGCCTAAACCTAGCAACTCAGAGACATTTGGATTAGACAACTCACACAATGCTCGTATCCTTCCAGCAGTCACGGATGAGCTGGCTAGATGTAAAGAATGCAGTCAGCAACTGTGCTCACATAATGCATCCAGTCACTCGTGCAAGTTCAAAGAAAGGGCTTAGGACATCGCCATCTTACTTTTAGAACTTGCATATTATTTTTTATAAAGAAAGTTATCTTCACAGTTAGAAACTATATTTGATGAGACTGGGAGTGTTCAAAGTGGTATGGCTACAGACAGGAAATATATTTGAGATGATAGCTGTTTCTTTACCCCTTTTTAAATTAAGCACAAAAATAAAATAAATAAATAAATTTCAAGAAAGAAAACTACCCAAAGGAGAACAACAAAGAGACACAGACGGAATGGCATAGGAATGATCCTTGCTTGTAGCCCACCACCAAAGCCTATAAACTTTTGTTTATGTTGTGGTTCAGTCTGCAAATGTCCCCAACAAAGTTTATTGGAATACATTGTACAAACCCTTCTTCGAATTTGTTTTTCTTTGTTTCCTCTTTGACAGCTAAAGCACAGGCTCACTTTTGGAAGACCCTGAGTTATTTCTAATAACCTTGGTTTTCAAAAGATGGCATCCATCTGTATCTTGACAGTGGTTTAGCTGTTGGACGAGCCTTGGCAGACAGTGAGGTGAATGCGTTTGGTTTAGCTTTCTCAGTCATCAGTGAGTGTCTCTGCAGGATCAGTTGGTCTGACTGATTGATTGGAAAGACAGCCAAAATGAACAGCTCCACCATCTCACAGCCTGATTTCCCCACCATGTACTGACCCAGCCCAAGTTACATATGGTACAATATTTGCAAAGCTGTCACTGTCATACGGCACTTACTGGGAACTCACTAGTGACAGAGGTTTTCTGAGAACCCATTAAATTTTGAAACCAGATATCCTTGGCCTGTTTTACATTTTGAAAATTCTTTTATATACAGAGAGGGAAGTCATTTATTAGATACCTACACATTCACACTACCAACATAGCAGTAAGAACAATGAAAAGACAGCTTTTCCTGAGAATTCCTTTTGATGTGATTAACTGGGCAGAAACTTGGAATGAAAGCAGAGAGAGAGAGAGAGAGAGAGAGAGAGAGAGAGAGAGAGAGCTGGAGCAATTGTGTGTGTGTGTGTGTGTGTGTGTGTGTGTATGTGTGCAACTTGTGTGTTGTTTTGCTTTTTTTAGCTTTTAATTATTTTTTTTTAACTCTCAGAATGTGAGGAGTCCAAACCCCATGGCCTTTCTTATCCAGAAAAAGGAGGTGCTGGCATCTGCTGGTAAAGGTAAGCAATGTTTAAATGTGAACACATGCCATCTCATTAACTCAGAAGATGACCTGGCCTGTCTGGAAACTGTCTGCATTTGAGACCTCTTGGCTGATTTATGGTTAAAGCAAAACGGGTCATTTGAAATTGTGGAGCCAGCGGTTTGCTCTCATTCATCTTTAAAGCCTTCAGCTGAATTCAGAACAGATCAGAGAACTTGCTCCTCGTGCTGAATAAACTTCTGATGGTAGTAATTGAACTCTTCAGATGGGACGCTATGGGAATTTGGGAAACTCAAGGCCCATTCAGTTACTGAGCACACTGGATTGAAATTATGATACCCTGGTCACCTGTGGCTAAATGAAGAGCAGAGATTTAATGAGTTTACCAGGTTAAAATGAGCCAGTGTTAGGCAGGAATCAGGCTCATCAATTAGAGCTCCGCTTAAACTATTGAGCAGTTCTCCTTAACAGCAAAACGGGGGGGGGGGGGGTACGATGAGAAATGAGGGTAAATGTCTTTGTTCTCAGCCAATCATGAACCACCAAACGGAGGTTGACAGTGGGAACAGGATTGTGAGCAATTTCAACTAGTTTACTACTGACCACAAAACATTGTGGATATCCCAAATCCTAGCTGCTTTATTTTGAAACTGGTCAGTACCCAAGGGTGAAATTTCCAGGCTGTAGATGACTCTCATAGCCTTGCACTATTTCCAAAGTCACAGCTGGTGTGGAATAGGAACATAGCCTCTTTCAGGAAAGATGGACTTATCTTGGTGCCTCAGTCCCTGGTGGGTGAGTAGATCAAAACCAGTCTATTCTTACAATGATTGGGGGTAGGGGCCTTCCGTTGCCACAACGGCAATCGAAGACTCAAGACATAGGCTTTAGAGAAATCCTGCCCTGTGTCTTGCTGTGAAAGTCTGGAGAATTCATTTCTTTTACTCTAAAATAAGGATAATGATTTCTAACTCAGAGGAACATGTCAGGGATTCCACATGATGGTGGATGCAAAATAGTTGGTACCTGGTGTTTACTTCTGCAGAGTTAGTAATCTCTGAAGTCTGCCCTCAACTTCAAAGGGGACACCAAGCAAAGGGGGGGGCACCATCCTTTCCAATTCTAGTTACAGCTGTGTGTATCAGTGAATATAGAAAAGAAGAGAAGTAGTATGGCTGCAGAATGCTTTGTGGAGTTCAGTCTGGTGGACATTGAGTAATTCTTATATGAGAGAGTCCATTCTTCCAGAGTGAGCCACTTTCCTGTATCTTGCCTCTCTCTCCCTCCCTCCCTCCCTCCCTCTCTCTCTCTCTCTCTCTCTCTCTCTCTCTCTCTCTCTCTCTCTCTCACTCTCTCTCCACTTCTTTCCTTCCACTTACGTTTGTACTAGAAAACCTCAGATCTTCTGAGACAAAGGCATCCCACTTCTGATTGATAGAAATTGCTAATGACATTGCAACCTGATGTCTTTTGTGACAACTCAATGCCATGTTCAACATGCTACTGTTTTGATTTGGGCATCTTGATTTTTTATTCAAACAGGAGAAGCTGAGCTAGATGTCGATGTGTAGAATCTGACTGATCAGGCACGTTCTGTATGCACAAAAGGAATGTGTGTGAGGGAAAGCCGGTGCATTCACGTTAGATGGGGATTACTGAGAGGATGTGGAAGGGTAGATCCAGTGGAGATGAGACAGCCTGTGGGAGCCCGTTTTCCAGTTCCTAGTAGCTTTACACAGCAGGTCTGCATAGACAGAACGATTGGACCGTGGGCCTGAGTACAGATATTTGAGATGGTCTGCACTTAGCTCTGCTGGGGAAGATCTTTCGCTCCACCCCTTGGCATTTCTATAAATACCCTAGGACAGAGACAGTCGGGGTCTGATGGAATAGGTTCCAGGCCCTCTCGAGGTTATCCTGTGTTTTCTACTTTATCTCCCCGCTCCATATTCCTTCTATGTAATATTTCCTGCTGCTCCTACTCAAGAGCACTCTGGGGGAAATGTGGGGTTGCAGGGTAACCTTCTCACAATAACCTTTCCTTTCAAATGGAAACCTGTATCTTTAAGCCCAGTACTTGAATACACTTTCCTCTGAAACCATAGTACATGTTTCATCAGCCTTGTGCATGTTCCTATTAGGAGGAGAGGTATAAAGGAATGAAGCATCTAATTTTGGATTCACATGTAACTTCTTGGCTGCCTGCATGTATATAATGCTAGAGTGGACATACCTCCTGGTCTACTAGAAACATAGGGCTCTAAAGCTTCAGATACTGTCTCACAGAGCATGCTACCAACAGGTAAGTCTTAAGGACAATGACACCCATATCTTGAAATTCCTACCTATCAAGAGGAGGGGAATCCAATTATCAGTAAAAAGTTCCTTCAAACTTACAGTACATGATGAGTTCCACTTGTTTCAGTGAGTGGAGTCACTCCTCAGTTCCTTCTTCCATTAAATTACATACTGTTGAGGGAAATACGGTATTGGGATTAAGACCAATTACCATCGTGTTCTTAATTTACTGCTTCATATTATTCACCAACTAGGACTTTAACTTCATTTTGATGAATGAACAATGAGTAGTAGCTTTTACATATCAATGGTTAGAATAGGGTAAACTTTCTGAACAGAGAAGGTAACATCTTTCCTACCTGTGATGCTGAAAAAAAACTAGAACATTGGAAATAATCCTGTTCTATAGCTTGGGTCAGTCACATGTTACATACATACGTCATCTGTGAGCTATGTGCAGAGTCATCTTCTACTTAATTTCAAGAAGAGACAAGAAGGTCCTCTCAACCTTTTGATCTGATTCTCGCTAGCAACTAACTGTGTCTGAGATAGTTTGGGGCTCAAAAGTACTGTATATTCTGTGAAACAGAAAAAAAGAGAGAGATTGCTAAAACCACAGTGAAGAAAGAGAGCCAATGAAAAGGGACCTGAGCAATGTAATGAAAATAAATAGTTCTCTCTACAAGGCTCCTCCTGGGAGCAGGTTATGAAAGAGAGCTAGAATCGCAGACTCTGGAATAAAATTATCCAGGGTAGAAAGTAATTAGGGGTGAGTACATGAAAGCCCGGGTTTAATTGTTCTTTTTAATGTAGTGAAAGAAGGCATTCATCATACAACTTTAAGTGAGTGTCCCATTAATGGAGTATTCCCCCAATGGAATACTATAAATTAATATTTTTATATACCCTGTAATTATTTTGTGAGTAGCACACTGTACTTGGGGGTGTGTGTTAAAAGCATCAGTCAGGTAAATGTCATCATTTAAGATACCCCATAACAGTTAAGTCTCTATTTGTGCATTTCTTTATTTTCCAGTGTCCCAAGATCTTGCAGATGGCTGATGGTTGCTTCAGCTTCTAAGAGGATCTATTTCTCATTCTGATTCTAATTTACTTCCTGATATTGATTTTTCAGATTTCTCTAGGAAGCACACTTGGGGTCATTCTTTGATTCTGCCCAGTAACTGAGATAGTTAATTTTGTTTCGAATCTCAAGTTTCCCTAGACCTATCAGTTCCTAAGGATGGAACATGAAAACCCAGGGCTTCTCTGCCATGCTTCAGAGACAAAATCCAGGGCACTTTCCCTCATATCTGAATCTTCTTGTATGAAGGAGCTTTGTGAAGCAGATGACATTGTCCTGGTACACTTCCATACGGACATAATGGTGGCTTTAGGACACTTTTGAAAAGCTGATTCTAAATGTCTCACTTCTAAATACTCAGATGACAAGATAATTGTGTTAGCTAGCTTAAATTAAAAACACAGCATGCTATTTAACCATATTAATCTGCCTTCCCTCAAGAAATTCCTATATCCTTTGGAGCTGATACAAATGTACCCATGCCCCATATTTCGACTCAAAATACAGTTTCTTTTTTAATCCATGCAAGGGAAATCATGGCCTCCAGGATCCTAAGTCAGCCACTAACTCCCCAAGTAACCTTGGACAAGTCACTTAGCCTGCTTGCATGTCAGTTTTCTTGTCTCTAAAATGACAATGATCCTAGAACCTGTGACTCTGAGACTTATTGAGACATAGGTGGACTGTGCTTCATGGGACCCAGCCACTTCCAAAGGCATGGCCATTGCTTCCTACCCATCCTCTCCCAGTGCTGCTGCCTGAGATTAGTCACTAAGATGTGTGCTCTTCCTGAGTTTCAGATTCTCAGAGGGTTGAGACAATGAGACAGAACATGCACAAGCTTTGGAAAACTACTGAAGGATATGTGAAGGATTTGGGCTTGTAAAACCCCACCCAGTGTGAGTAGACAAACAGTAAATAAAACACAGGGCAAGGATTTTTAAGCCCCTGAAGTAATTATTCTTTGTTTCAAATCCCAATATATTCATATTTCATCTTTTGAAGGAAATCCTTATTGTTTGCAAAGATATGCACATACGCACACAACCTCAAATGATTAAACAGCTGTAGGATTAAACTTCCTACCACTAATTCCTTATTAGTGGTTTCTTGTGTTTATCAGTCATGTTGTGGAAATGGAAATAGACCCTGACAACAGCTCACTATCTCCTTTCCCACAATGTCCTCACTAGTTTTTATTTTTAAAAACATTCACCACATATTTGCAGTGAATGCAACATCATGCATGTTGTATGATAATAATTCCAGTCAAATATGTTTATAAGAAATAACACCATCCCTCACTTCCATGGCATACTCTTGTTTTTCTTCACACATGTGCATGAATGTACAAATATAGGCACCCACCCTCCTCCATCTTCCATAAAAACTGAGAAATAAATCTAGAGGTTTCCAAAATCAGGGGGTATTGGAGGATTGTGAATAAGTGACGTTTTATACTAACATGCTGCCTAGAGTAGACTGTGGGAAACAAGTTAAAATCTTGGAGAAGATGGGAGTGTCCTGAAGCTGTGCCGTCAAACCAGGAGTCTGTCTATTAACACGGAAGACACTGACGAACTAGCCAATCAAAGAAGGAAGCTTTAAGTTGCAGTCTCAAGGGATGAGCTGACTTCTAGGATTTATTTTCAGATTTTTTTTTTTTTTTTTTTTTTTTTTGTCTTTGTCGCAAAGTAAAACTTGGGTGGGCAGAATTCTCCCCATTCCAGGGAGCCTGTGTAGACTGTGGTAGATAGAATTTTATGGAACTGATACTTCTTTTTAGAGAGCCGTTTCTGCCCAGTGTCTTTCCTCCTTGAAGCCCATGCTCACCAGTTTCGAAATCCTCCTCCCCCACCTTTGAAAATTTATGGTGTCTTTCCACCAGGCTTGGCTTAAAGCCATTGACCTCTGTGGCCTGCGTTATTGACCAGAACACAGCATCTTCTGCCCACATAATATATGTCTCTTTATCTCCCTGAAAGGAAAGGAAATGACTCTTGAAATGGCCAGGAACACAATAAAAATGAGAGGTTTCCCCATTTTTTTTGTCAGTGACACTTGCTTTAGAAACAGTCAAAGTGGGATTAGCATAAACATTGAGTTGTGTTTGGGATGGAACCCTTGAGGGGGAACCCTTGTGTGAAGGCTCTGAAGACTGGAAGAGCTAGACTAGATAAATTCATGTTTTCTCAACTTTCCACCTTCATGTGAGTGAAATCAGTGGCTTTTCACCAGCCATTCCTTGGAACTAAATGTCTACACCCCTAGAGATTCCTCGGTGAGCCCATAGAGATAGTCATGAAAACACAGTAGGATCACCACATCCTAGGCACCAGGTATGCACTGAGGTGAATATCAGATGAGTTAGACCTGGGAGAGGGTAGGTGCTCATCTGATAACCAACATGAGCACCTAGCTTATCTAAGGCCTCAAGTTGTTAAAGATGGAATCAACCACTAGGTTAATGCGCTAAGTACAGTCAGAACTAAAGACTTTGTCCTGAGGAGTACTTCTCAACTATTAATCCTAAGGAAAATTCTAGCCAGGCTTGCCTGTAACAATCAGTAACAGCCCTTTGCATTCCGTTTTGCATTCAGGTATTAGTCTCAAAAGCCCATGCTGGAGAGCTCCCAGAGGTTTCGTGGTACCACACTCAGTCAGGAACTTGGAGTAGCCCCAAAGAAAAATCCTAAAAAATAGCAATCAGAAAGCAGAACTTAGAGCTTTAAAGCCATGGATGAGACTCTCATCCTCTATGCCTTTACTTTCCCGTGGGCACCGTAGGAGTGGCAGCCCCTGTCAACCAGGATCTTGAGAAGTGCGAGAGCTGGCATAGGGAAATAGTCCATCTGTGAAGCACTATTGCAATAGCCTGGGGTTCACAAAAGGCATGTGCCACTGCAAAACACTCTACAGGGCTTAGAGCATCTTAGCAGAACGTGCCAATGCTTTGTGGAGAAGGGCTTTGGCAGAAGTCCTGAATGTTTTAGCAGAGCTGTAACTCATTAAGAGCTGGCCACCCTTGGTCTCCCTAGGGTTTAGTTATTAGTAGAGAGGACCCTGCACCTAGGTGGTGCCATTATACCTCACAGGACGTAGACTTATGACCTGGAATCTAGACAGGTTTCTAGAAGGCATGTTATCACCTTTATTTACCCATAGTCTACCACAGAGAGGAGTGCCCAGTTATGATGAGTCATGCCCCTCATCAAGGAAGCCTCTCTTTGCAACAATTAGAGACCATTACAGAAAACCCTAACTGATTAAAATCAGTCCTAAGCGACACATCTACAAAGCAGCTTCTGCACTGAAGGCTCAGGGATCAGTATGGAAGGTGGGATGGAAGGACTGTAAGACCCAGAGGAACAGGAAGTTTGCTGTGAGACTGCCTCCTAGAAATGTCAGGGAAGCTACACTCACGAAGTCTGTCTAAGCACGATGGTCTAAACACGGCCTGAACAAGAACAACACCATGTCACCAACAGACATGCTAATGTGGAAGGGGAAATCTTCTGGGGCCTCAACCCTTGGCAAAGACCATAGGCAACTGAAGAATACTGAGAGTGAGAGGCACTATCTTCCACAGGGGAAAGCCCAGTAGTTGGTTGTCCAGTTCCAAATGCTCAGCCTTGAAAACATATACATGCAAATAACGTTATGTGGACTGAGCAGTTGTAATTATGCATTTAGGATTATATATATTCACACACATGAGTATATAAATGTAACAACAATTAAAGAAAGAGAGGCCATGAATTTGAAAGAGAGCAAGGTACATGGGAGATGCTGGATGGAGGAAATGGCAGGGGGAAATGATCTCATTATGTTATAATCTCAAAAACAATTATAATAAAAATAGTAATGGAACCAGAACAGAAGATTCCCATGAAGTTTTCCATTTCTACCACCAGTTATTCATTGCTTATCTGTAAGATTTATTTATTTATTTGGGAGACAAGCTTTAGCAAATGCCAAGGGTTCAAGTAAATATAGAGCAAGACTTTCAGTGAAAAAATAAGTCTACTTTTTCACTGTAAACTTGGAAAGCACAGACATTTTAGAAGTCTATAAACAAAGCATCTCAGTTCAGCTTGTAGGGCAGCAAGGATGCGGGGACAGTTTAAAAACTACTGCACCTGAGGGCTACTAACCAAGAAGGCCGCCATCCTTGTCATCTCAGTGTTGGAACAAGGGCAAGAAACAGACAGTTGCAGGTCAGCTGATTTAGTGAAATGTGAAAGAGAATGAGACCATTTTAGGGTGTGTAGTCAATTACTTAGTTTATTTTAATAAACCATACCCCAGTCGCCACGAAATTTCTCTCCAAACCCCAAAGTCTGTGTCTGAGTTCCTGGGTGTGAACAAGAATTTGAAAATCTGTCCCAGTCAATCAACTAGAACACAAAACATGGCTGCCCTTTCTGAAATCTCTGGGTTTCTTCAGATTTTTTCTTAGGGGCACAGCATATTAAATTGCATAGCAATTCAACTTTTAAAACAGAGTTTCTGTTATGTTTCAGACACTGAGCACTTCAGCCTGCAACAACTGAATACTTGGCCAGGTGTAGTGCTGCACACCTTTAATTACTACAAAACAAAACCTTCTTTTTCCCAATAAACTAATCTAAAACCCATCTCTAGATCAAATGAGAGCCAAAGTCTTATAGAATTATTTATCTAATTTGTGCTTGTGTGTGACACTGGCAATCTGGGTTGATACTTTTTCTAGTGGGAATGAAAACTGCTATTTAACACATTTCAAAGATATTACTGAGGTTGTAATCACACTGTATCTATCGTCTTTAAAACTTCCAGGAGAGAGTACACTCTGGATTCAGTAGTAAAGAGCAGCCAAAATTCTCCCAGAGTTGATGTATGTCCATCTTAAGAATCTTAGGAATGGACTGACCAGACTTCTGTTTAATTGCTCTTACATGGCCCAAAGCCAAATGTGTGGCCCAACTGCAACCAATGTGTGAGCTTATGTGAGCTGTGTGAGCCTATGTGAGTTGTGTGAGCCTATGTGAGTTGTGTAAGCCTATGTGAGCTGTGTGAGTCCCTGTGAGGTGTGTGAGCCTATGTGAGCTGTGTAAGCCTGTGAGGTGTGTGAGCCTATGTGAGCTGTGT
The DNA here is from genome assembly GCF_903995425.1 of Onychomys torridus. NCBI lineage: Eukaryota > Metazoa > Chordata > Mammalia > Rodentia > Cricetidae > Onychomys > Onychomys torridus. Next base: position 104,738,018 of record NC_050444.1, on the reverse strand, counting down.
GAGCATATGTGAGTTGTGTGAGCCTATGTGAGTTGTGTGAGTCCATGTGAGGTGTGTGAGCCTATGTGAGCTGTGTGAGCATATGTGAGCTGTGCCAGTCCCTGTGAGGTGTGTGAGCCTATGTGAGCTGTGTGAGCATATGTGAGGTATGTGAGCCTATGTGAGGTGTGTAAGCTGATGTGAGCTGTGTCAGTCCCTGTGAGGTGTGTGAGCCTATGTGAGCTGTGTGAGCTGATGTGAGCTGTGTGAGTCCGTATGAAGTGTGTTTCTAAGCCTAACTCCTAATATTTTGCCTCTTGCTTAGAAAAACAAATTCCACTACAGCCATACGTATGCATGGGAACAAATCACTAAGGACAGGTGAAGGGCCTAGAACAGGGGCCTCAGCCCTTGCTTTCTTCCTCCACCCTCACAGAGATTCAGCCTCTTGTATCTGTTTGTTTTGGGTTCTTGTAGCAGTTCCCTACATAAATCTAGATAAGAGGCTTAACCTCCTTTCCCCATCTTTCAATCTCAGATAACATGTCTAGACACCTTAATATGGGAAAGGGAAGATTTAGCACCCTTATTCAACCTTCTTCCTCCACCGAGTATTTTAAATTTATTATTTGTAGTTCTTCTACGATTCCCACCTTTGAAACTTCAAATAATATATTAGCCTTCTCATTAGCAGTTCCAACTGCCCGATCTTTAATCATTTCTACAATCATACACTGTTGCTTTTCAAAAAAATAAAAACAGTAGCACACATGCCAGAATAGTAAGGCCAGGAAGTTGGCAAGGATGGATCCAAAGCTAAGCAGTCCAAACATAAGGGATGATGGCGGGGTGGACTTCAGACATCATGGGTGGACTTCAGACATGGGAAAGCCTTCAGTTTTCTTACATGTTAGTCTCATTGATAGTTAAACTCTATGCGTGAGTGAGCTAAGAAGACTGTTTGCAGTGAGTTGCAGCATCCAGCCATACCTAGGCCAATTCCTTGCAAAACATCTTGTGCTTGCTTGAAACCTTAAGTTTGGGTTTGTCTTACCTAAAATTAGAAACAAGGGAATCTCAAAGAGTGTTTATAAAAACCATGACAAAGACCATCAGCAGCAGCGAGCAGGCATGGACCCATTCAGTATCAGCCATGCACCACACTGAGCAGATGTGGACTCTACACCATTCAGCACCAGCCATGCACTACAGTGAGCTGGGTCCCGGAGCTCAAGCCCAAGACTGAAAAATCATACAGCATTAACTCTGCACCCAGAGGCAAACAAATAACTGGAGTAGTGACTGGGTGATGGGGTCAGATGGTAGGATGCTTTTGATTTTCTAGTTTTCAAGAATAGAATAAATTTGGGCAGGTCGGTTGGCTCAGTGAGTAAGCACGAGGGTCAGAGTTTGCAGCCACAGCAGCCACCTGACTGCTGGGCAGGTATGTAATCTCAATATAGTGAATTGCTGGTGTAAGCTGGCTAGACTAGCCAAACCTGCAAGCTCTGGGTTCAAGTGAGAGACCCTGCCTCAATGTATAAATAAGGTGAACCCAATCCAGGAAGATACCAGAAGCCTATTCTTGGCCTTCGCACGCACACACACACACACACATGCACACTTAAGGAAAAAGAGAAAACATAGAATGCACCTATAGTTTGCATTTATGACCTAGTGTCTCTCAACATTGCTGCTCCTCGGGGCTAGGTTTGTGCTCTCTCTCTCTCTCTCTCTCTCTCTCTCTCTCTCTCTCTCTCTCTCTCTCTCTCTCTCTCTCCCACACACACACACACACACACACACCTTTAGCTCCTTTAGATGCCCTGGAGTATCCTGTCCTGCCCAGAACCAAATCCGTCTTGCCTGCCTAATAATCTCATCCCACGATGTTCTCGAAAACACCCTTGTGCTGAGCCTCCACCCCATGATTTCCAACGCGATAATTGATGGCTTGTGGCAGCTGCTTGTGCACAGCACCCCAGTGACAAAAATGCAGATAGGACTTGTCCCAAATACTCCCAACTCCCTTAGCCCAGTTTCATCCCCGTTACTAAAGGGGGAACCAAAACAATAAGTTGTTGTTATTAACACTATTATTGTATTAATGACCTTCAAAGAACCCACTTTTTCTTTACCACCAAAGACACTAGGAACCCCAAATCTCAAGTCCTTTTGACCCTGACAGTTCTCCTTCCTGCTCCCCACACTTCCTCTAAGAACCCCCTTTCACCATCAACCATGCCTACGGGGCGGGCGTCCCAGGGTAGCCATGAATGCCTGAGTCCCAGCAAAAAGTCATAAACTAGTTTAAAAGATGGCTTTTCTTTTAACTCCTTCCTGAGGTTCTGCGGTGTGAAGCCTGCTAAACTTTAGCTTAGCAGAGTCCCTGTGCCACAGTCAAAAGGTTGGGGGAGCCTGGAAGGCCTGCACTCCCGCACGCCCGGGTTAATCAGCTCTCCCCAGGGCCCTCTTGGAGCCAAAAGGAAAGTTCCAGGTCTTTAAAGCGCTCCTGGAAGTCCAGGGTAACATTTCCTCTCAAAAGCTCTTCGCCACGGGTCCTCTGAGGGCTACACTTGAGTGAAACCCCCAAAGGAAATTACCACTTAAATTAGGCAGGATGTGCAGGCTGCTGGCCTGGCCTGCTCCTCCAGGCACGCTGCGGGAGCCTGGGGCTGGCTGAGCAGAGAGCTGCCAGGCTGTGCTGGACCGGGCTGTCAGGGCCCCAGGTGGGGGAGAGCAGACCTGGGGAAAACGTGGGCTGAGATGGAACTCTCTGCTCTTTCCTGCCAAGGCCTTCACTGAGCAGAAGCGAGTGATACTAGGGTGGGGTAATAAGGCCCAGACATGACACTTTATACCTGCCCTTACAACCCCCGGTAGGTGCCCCAGCCTTGCTGACAGCCAGGCAGAGGGCTTTCTGAAAGCAAGACACTGCCCTGTCTTCTTTTCCTTTCAACGTCTATTTTGTTAGATTTTTTTTTCAAATGTGAGTATGATTTAAGTATCATAAAATTCACCTCTTTAAAGTGTACAGCTCAGCAGCTTAGTACAGCTGTAGGCTCAAGTGGCCATCACAACCAAGTCTAGAACATTCTCAGCATCACCAGACTGCTACCCAGGCTGCCCCCCCCCCACCATCACTTTTTGCTCCCTCTTGCTCTCTGCTCAGCAGCAGAAGGCCCCTATTCCTCCCTGCCCCCAAACTCCTGGCTATTCTTCTACCGTCTGCCTCCATGGGTCTGCCTGTTGGGAACCTTCAGCTTTTTGTGCCCAGGTCTTTTGTGCTGCATCATCTCCCCAAAGTCCATCCAGGACATGTAGCAGGAAGTCCTCTATTCCTTTTCGTTGGGAGATATTGCACTGCACTGAAAAATGCTGCTGTAAAGATTGACATATACCTGAAGCTGCTGTGTGTTTCTCTGAGCACACAACTAGGAGTGACAACATGCTGTGGAGCCTTCAGACAGGATCTGGTTTTGCCAGCCACAGAAACCAGTCCAGCCCGTGGTACTTACACCAACAACTAGATGATTAAATCAGATGAGTGGGTGGATGGATGGGTGGGTGGATGGATGGGTGGGTGGATGAATGGGTGGAAGGGTGTACAGTACTATATTTCAATTATAAATGGGATATACTATTATTCTTAAGTAATTTTCTAATCTGAGGTCTGTGGAAAGGTTATTAGATGGCTATAATTTCAAAAATTGTATATAAAGAGAGTAGTTTCAATAGCCAAACAAATCTTCATCAAAAAGAACAAAACAAGAGATACTAAACTACCTGGCTTCAAAATGTAGCACAGGGCTGAAGAGATGGCTCAGTGGGTAAAGGCACATGCTGCCAAGTCTAACAGCCTGAGTCCAATCCCTGGACCATGGTTTAAGGATGGAACCCGCACCTACACGTTGTCTTCTGACCTCCACATGCATCACGGCACCAATGTGCTTCCCCACAAAACAAATTAAAATGTAATAAACAGTGGTGTGTGTGTGTGTGTGTGTGTGTGTGTGTGTGTGTATTACAAAGCTTTAGTGATACAAGCCATACAGTGGATCTGAGGGCATGGCTGCTCAGGCATGTGGACCTGAATTCAGATCCCCTGGACTCAGGTTGAAGAAAAATAAAAAAAAAACCTGGACGTGGTTATGAACATGTATAACTCTAGTGCAAAGGGGCAGAGAGAGATAAGCATATCCCTGGAACTCACTGGCCAGCCTAGCCAAAAAAGGCAACCTCCAGACTCACTGAGAGGTCCAGTCTCAAATAACAAGACACAGAGCAACTGAGAAGGATGTCCCAATGTGAACTTCTGGCCTCCACGTACACACATGCACACACACGATCGTGTATACACTCATACACTAGCCCACAAAACAACATGGGATTGAAGTAAAAAAGCCTCACACAGAACACACACACAGAGTCCAGTGACTGGAAGGAAACCCAGACATCTGCAGCCAACTGATTTTTGACTTGAAGTGTGCCTAGAACATGAGCTAGAGAAAGGACCATCTTTTTAGAAAAGAATGCAGAGAAAGTCAGATATCTATGTGCAAGAGAATAAAACTAGACCCCATCCCACGCAGGAAAATATAGAAATTACTAATAATATTTAAAACACAACTGTCAAAAGACCCCTCTTCTGAGTGTGTCCTGTACCTAACTGAATTCAGCAGGGGACGACAGGGTTTCACACCACTCTCTCCCATGCTCTGGCTTTTACAGGATTTCTTCCCCTTCTTTATTCATAGTCACACCTACCTTATAGAAGCACTGCAAAGATTAAACATAATTAATACAAAGTGCTCAACTAACTCCAATGGCCACCATGATTATAAACACAGTGGTCACCTAAGAAGAACATGGAATGAACAGAGTTAGATGGGAGATATGGAGAAAGGCCGACTTCCTCAGCAAAAGACCCTCAGAGGAATCAAATTACTTTATCCAGCTGTCTCAGCTCTGACCAGGATGGATCAGGACAGACAACCCAAGTCTGTCTGGCTCCAAAGCCCATGCTTTTGCCCTGTACCCTAGTCAGAAACTTTCCCCTCTAGTTTTGTGTTGAGTATGTCATTTAGAAATTTCTAGAAATCCTCCTGGCTTCTCACACACATTAACCATCTCTTTTAACAGTATCCACATGCCCTAGCTCAAACTTTGAGTATACTCAGCTTCTCAGTTTAGAAGGTTGTGGGGGATTTGGAAGAAAAAAAAAAAAAAGCTAGAATTTGCTTCCTGGCTGTGGGAAGAAAGGCTTGCCATCCTCTGGGAGACTTCCAGCCAGCCTCACTTTCTCTGTGTAACCAGCTCAGAGTCCTTAGGACAAAGCCTGCTTGGCTTGCAGGGCGCTGGCACAGAGCCAATTCCAGGGGTGAGCAGGGGGCCCACCTCTAGAAAACAATAGCCCATTGCCCCTGGCCAGGTGCAGCAGGCCCTTCCCAGCACAGTGTGGAGCTGAGAGGAAGGGTCTTTGTGAGCTCGCAGCGGAGGGAGGGACTCTAGTTCGACTCCTCCTCGAGCTCCTGCAGTCCACTTTCAGGAGACTTTCTTGGGATTCAAGTCACACCCCGTTGGATTTCACTTCGACCCGAAAATTCACACGAAGGTCAGCTCAAACAACGGATTTGGCCTGGCTCTCTCTTCAAAGCCATAAAGCGTACTGGTGCCACCGTGGAACAAGAAACTGGGCCGGTCCTGGTCTAATTTGCCCCAAGTATGGGGAGGAATCAGGGTGGGAAAGGGTGGGAATTTAATGTGTATCTGCTTTGGTTTTCACTATGGAATGTTTTCATCACAGCACTGGAAAGTGCTTCCTCCGGCTTGGAAAGCATTGGTACCGGAAACCAATAAGTAGTAATAAGCAGTTATATAGACTGCACAGGGGCCTTTCTGACCATGAGGGATCCTCCTCTCTCCAGGTTTTGGCAGCAGGCCCTGGAAGGTGGAGGTATTATTGATGAAAGCCACCAGCTGAGGTCCCTTCTGAATTTCTGGCAGATCTAACTGGAGACTTAGTTCCTCTAGGGTGGAGGGCCCCTCTTGGAACCCAGCTCTGTCGCCTATCATTCCTTGGTGAGCATAAATCCCATTAACATTATTGGCGCCATCTGCCACAGGGGGATCATAGACCTCTAATTGGTGTGAAAAGAGGCTTTGGGATACCCAACTTGCCATTGCTACACCTGACTGGGGGATCCTTCCCCATTGTTCTCCACTGGGGGGCGGGCTGCGGCTGTCCCCCAGCTTCTGTAGGCTGGTTTGTGTGCAAAATAAAGAAGGTTATGTTCAACATAAAACATGCAATCTTTAGGGTGCCGTAGGAAGATTATTGGCCGCTGGCTTTTTCCAGTGCCCTCTGCACTGTTTTCTGAGTTGGATTTAATGAAGTGCCATCTGGTGCAATACAGGGAGGTATGACTGGTCTGGGCAACCTGTTTGGCTTTCATTTCCACAACCGAGCATTTCTCTTAAATCAGCTTTCCAAGATTATTCTGAACACACATCTGAAGCTGCCCGCCCCAACAGCGGTGATACCTGTACGTACAGCATCACCCCTGAGTTACTCATAGCTGAGCTGTAGTCTAAGGATGAAAGGAACACCTGGCCAGTGACAGGCTGACATTTAAAAAATGTGGGAAGGACCTGAAAGGAGATGCCTGCACTGAGCAATAGGGCTGCTGGCGCGGGACAGTCAGAATCCTTGCAAAAAGAGCTGCGAGAGCCCAACCCCGGCGTCTCAAGATAAGACTTTCCTTAAACAAGGGTGTTGAATGAAAGGCGACGCGGAACTATCGCGGAAAGAAAGGGAGATAGAAAATGGTGAAGTCAAACAAAGGGGCAGGAAGAAAAGGCAGAGAGACAAAAGTGGTCCTCCTCCGGCTGGGTGAAAAGAGCGCCTCCAGAGCTAGCCCGGTCCTCCCCTGCCATCTAGTGGCCATAGCTTGCTGCTGCAACGCCGGCTGCCGTGGGTGCTGTGCAGGAGATGTAGGGAATGTCCTACCTCCCAGTCTGACAAGGAGACCTGCTCTCCAACACAAAGGGTAACCTGAGCCTTTTCCGCGCGGAAGAGTTTGTTTTGATTTGAAATACTGAGCAATTAAAGAACAGATGTGTGTCTTGCTCAAACTGCAGGCCAACGGAAGTTGAGCTTGGAAATTCCCCAGCCCCCAGCAAGTTCTTTAAAAGGGTTCATGTGTGTAACTGCGATTAGATCTGTTTCAGGAAAAGCAGCTCTTCACTAATAAAGACTATTTGTTACTTCCGTTTTCTGACACTATCCAGAAGGCTCACAGTCTTCGTTTCTAAGAGGAGCTAGCAGGGAATATGTCATTGGGATTCACTGGCTAGGATCTACTCCCTGGAGCAGCCTCTAAGAATTAGCTTTCTGTGAACAAAATACACAACATAGTTTTGGGGCATCACCCCTCCTACCTCAGAGATATCCCCATGTCAAATAAATATTTCCGGTCCCCAATAACCAAACCCAGCATTCACTGGTTAATATTTAAAAGTAGTAGCAGGAACTTCAGGACCCTATAGAAGTGGAGACTGAAGTGTTAGAAATAAAATACATGCATGGATGGTTACCTTTCTAGAAGTTTAAACATTTACCCTGAATGACTGTACTTGGGAATGTTAAAAGCTCTCCTGTGTGTGTGTGTGTGTGTGTGTGTGTGTGTGTGTGTGTGATCATAAGAGATGACAAAAAAAGGAAGTAAATATAGCCTCTCAAATTCTCATTTCTTGTGCTTCTATATACAGCATAAACAACAATGCATATCTGAACAGTAGCCTACCTTCTCCTAGACTCCTCTGTGTTCTTTCTGGGTCACTATCCATCTGTATACCCTTGTCTGACTAAATCGGTACAGATGAAGCCTGGGGGAGTTTGGAAACTTGCTTTGTAGCTCATGGGCAGGTGGGGGAATGGAGGGGGCTCTGTAGGGCCACCATCCATCATAGAATTAGTGGTGCCTGCTCTTTATGTGCTTTATTCAGGGCCTGGGGACTGGAGTCTAGGAATATTTCTTACATGTCCCATTTGATGCGTTGGTGTGCTCTGAGACCAAACCCCTGAGGAACTGGCTCTCTATCACCTTCGAGGCCTGCCTGGAGACTGACCCTGGAACAGTCAGAGGAAAGCAGGCTGGTTCTACCCCCTACTGCTGTTGTAGGCCTGATTCTTTCCCTTAGACAAGTGAAGGGGCTGAGGAGAAGACAGACTTCATAGTTTCTGTGGACAGGGGAGAGCCACAACATGGCGGGAGTCGATGGGCGTCTCCAGGAAGATGTAGCTTCCCTGTGCTGTGTCATAGCCTTAGAAACTTGCTCTTCTTTTATCACCATATCTTCATCCTGAGCCCACCCTAAAAAGGTTATCTCCTGCGGGCGATGGAAGGTATTTATCCTGATATAAGTGACATGGGATCCGTGCAGCTCTTGAGGAGGAGTTGTGGGGGCTGCTCTTTGAAGCAGTGATGCACATAAGAGCAGATTAGATTAGTGGTAGCATCTAATGGGGCCTTTTGCAAATCCCTCTTCTAAAATTTCAGCTCCAAAAGGCAGGGGAAGCTGAGTCAGGAGGATTGTCACAAGTTTGAGGCCAGCAGACTATGCTAGGGTTTCAGGCCAGCATGAGTAACATCTTGTCTAAATAAAGATTAAAAGTAAACTAAATTCCAGCCAACTAGGCACTATTAGGACCTGCCCTGGCATAACTCTTGAAATGAGTAAAGAGGGCTAACGATGCACCTTGCAGGTGCCCTCGATCACTGCTGAAATCAATACTCTCAAAGGCTGGGGACACGGCTCAGTCAAGTGCTTGTTATACAAGCATGAGGACCTATGTTCCAATCCCTAGCACTGTGTAAAAAGCTGGGAACTGCAGCATGTGCCTGTAACCCCAGCATGAGGATGAAAAGACAGGTGGATCCTTAAACCTCACCAGGCAGCTAGTCTAATCTAATTGGTTTGCTCCAAGTCCAGTGAGAGATGCTGTCTCAAAAAACAACCAACCAACTGACATCTTAACGTACCTCATGTAAACCTCTGGCCCACCCACCCCCAGACACCACACACTTATGCGTACACACACACACACACACACACACACACACACACACACACACACACACAGTGAGTTTTACAAGCCCAGTGTTCAGTTTATGATGGGCAAAGCTGACTAAAGCAGTGATGAAGATCTGATGAAGGTGACATTCTAGAAACTCCAGGCCAGAAGACGTGGAAAGAGAAAAGGAGTAAGAAGCAAGACAGCCGGTAACTGCAAGAAAAGTGGACTGGCCAAGCCTACCACTGTCTCTGGTCAAAGAGGGTGTCTCGGATGCTGTCTTTCTGCTATGTTCACTCATAGTTTTACAAACCTCTCCCCACCTGACCTCAGGGGTCCCCAGTTACTCGGCTGCCTCAACAGGGATTACTGTGGCACCACAAAATGATTGGAAGCTCATTTCTCTTCATCCTCACCTTGGCTACCATCTTCCTTTTTAGAAATGATCCCAACCTCTAGGCATGTGTCCCTGCAGAGGGATAATCAGCAGTCAGCATCAGCCAGCTGTGGCCACCACAGTGTTCTTCATTCCAGGAGCTCTACTGCTACCCGACCTCCCCATCCCGATGTGAGTGTGGCTGGGCTCGTGACTGCTCCAACCCAGGACAGCAGAAGTGAAGTGGTACATCTCCCAAGGGAAAGGAAATGGCAAAAGACTCTCCCCTGGGTGCATGGTGAGGTGGGTAGGAGGCTGGGTCAGGGGGGGTTCCAAGAGGGCTAACTGCTTTTCTTCAACTCGGCTGGGGTATCTCTTCCAGTGCAAGACATTGCATGCTAAGAAGTATGCAGGGTGAGGATATGGCTCAGCAGGAAGTGCTGGCATAGCACATGTGAGGGTATCAGCTCAGTCCTCAGTGCCACAAAACAGAGAAAGACGATGAAGGTACCAGCGATTCAGTGAAGATGTTTGGGAGCAATGTGTTATCAGCATGTTTAATGTGACATGCATTGTACAATGCATTCAAACTTATGAGACAAAGATGTGGAAAGATTTCTGACTCCTCAGTGTGCCCCAACACCTTTGAGTACATAGAAGATAAGGGATTTACAAACCCTGGCTTCCAATATGTGCCAGCCAGCAAGACTGACTTATTCACTAGACATAGTACCTAAGGCCCACAAAACTTTCAAGGCTTTTCAAAAATATTGCTATTTCTTTTATGATGTATAAAAAATTAACTCCCAAACTGAATATTATGCTTTAATATGTTCATCTTTCTGAAGAAAAGGAGGAGGGATTGTACAAGTCAGGGGGTAAGGATCTTGATGGAGGAACCCACAGAGACAGCTGACCTGGCTCCCAGGAGCTCATGGGCTCTGGACCAACAGCTAGGGAGCCTGCACAGGACCTACCTAGGACCTCTGCATGTGGGTGACAGTTGTGGAGCTCGGTCTGTTTGTGAGGAGGCTCCTAGCAGTGAGATCAGGACTTGTCCATGGAGCTTAGCTGACTTTTGGGAACCTGTATCCCATGCTGGATTACCTCATCCAGCCTTTATACAAGGGGAGGATCTCGGTCCTACCTCAATTTTATATGCTAAAAATGTATTCATCTTTAGAACAACATTCTCATAAAATAGAAAGTTAATAGTATCATTTCCTTTTTGTTTTAAGCTAAGGGCTTTTACTTAATGTGGTTTATTGGGGAAAGTTGAGCTGTCTGGTCACCTACTAAAAACACTCAGATGAGCAATCTTGCCTTTTTGCTCTGTCAAGACCTAGGTCTCAACAGAACCTCTGATGGCGAATCCCAGACGGGCCTTTTCTGTTCAGTACTTCCCTGTTTGGAGTCTAGATGGCCCCATTGCTCTGCTCAAGTTAGCTGTGTGAAGTGCCCTGATTCCAACAGATCATCAGGATGCTCCTGGACGCCTCCTGTGGAGTGGCCCAGATGACTTTTTGGTGGAGGGAGCATTCTGTGTGCACAGCTGGAGAGAGGCCTGGGATTCCTCATGGCTGTCATTCTTTTAAACCCCTAGTCCCCAAGGGCAATCTACAGAAAGTGAAACCTGGCCATCTAAAAATCTATTTGAATTATTGAGCATGCAGGCATGAAAAATTTAAATGTCTAGGAAAATAAATAGGACACATAAAAAGATTTTATTGAGTTTCTCCAAATCAAAACAGAATAGTAAGTAGCTGCTTTTGTAAAGAGCATCATAGGAAGTCTTTGCAATTGTTAGGAGAGCTCTCCACTTCCTTGGCACTTACGGGTCCAGACAGAGGCTTGGGAACAAATTCGCAGGAAAAAAAAATAATAATACTCCCTTCACCAATTTCCTACTTAGGGATATGGTTTACAAAATATTTTAGTGGCACAAGTGAATTTTCCCCTTTCAGAATCATTAGCCTAGATCAGGCATTCATGAAGCACAGATGCCAGTAGAAGCATTCAGTTGTATTTTCTTTGGCAGAAAATATTATATGTATTGTGTCATAGCCTTCCAATTATGATGTAATATACGTACATTGATGATGCCATAACCTGGTATTTATGATGCCATATCTTGACAATTATGATGTCATATCCTTCTGTTGATGCTGTCATAGCCTCCCAACTATGATATCACAGTCTTCAAATTATGATGTGGTGTCATTCTATGTATGACATCATACCCTTCCTCTCCAAGTAAAAGTTGATGAATCAAGTGTATTTAAAACCCACACTTGCTGCTCTTAGGATAAGAGGGTCACTCTAGTTCTGCTTTTATTTCGTTATTTTTTACTGTGGTATCTTGACCTTCACCCTCTCTGTCTTGACCAATTTGAAAAGGATTTGCTCCTATCACACTAAATTCTAACTGCATAAATAAGAGATGTCCTTCTATAATACGAGTTGCCAGGGAGGCTTGAAGATTTTTGTCTGCATGGTAACCAAGATGAACTTCCAGAACAACTTCTTCCAGAGCTCGAGAGGCCTGCCTGGCCTTGTTTCCTGAGAGTTCCTGGGGGAAATATGAGCTTACACACTGCTATCTCTAGGGGAAATCAGGCTCAAACTTGATCAAAACAGGTTCAGGCACTCACCTAGGTGCCCGTCAGTTGAATGGATAAAGAAACGCAGCACATATGCACAGTGGAGTTTTATGCAGCTATAAGGAAAAATGAAATCATGACATTTTCAGGCAAACAGATGCAACTAGAAGTCATTATATTGAATGAAATAAGCCAAACTCAGAAAGACAAATTCTACATGGTTTACTCTCATATGTGGAATTTAGATTTAAATTAATCTATGTGTATGTGTGTGTGTGAATGTAGATTATCAAACTTAAAAGGAGATCATGAGAGGGGAAGAAGAGACTTTAAGAGCAGTGGGAATCAGAGTATAGAATATATATGACAATAAGCCAGCAGGGCTAAGTGGAAGGAGGAATGAGTTGGTGGGGGGGGCAACACAAGGGAGGGCAGTGGGGAGGGGAGTATGGGAAAGCAAAGTATAGTGATGCCATATTGAATCCCATCACTTTGTATGTTTATCTAAGAAACTATTACTCACATAAACAACACATTCAGGTGAGCCAGGCAGTGATGGTACACACCTTTAACCCTAGCACTCGGGAGGCAGAGGCAAGCAGAGCTCTATGAGTTCAAGATCAGCCTGGTCTATAGAACGAGTTGTGGGACAGCCAAAGGATACACAGAGAAAATCTGTCTTGAGAAACAAAACAAAACAAAACCAAAACAAACAAACAAACAAACAAACATGTTCAGGTGAGAGTCTTAAACACTTCCTTCCTTCAAGTGATAAATGTATGTTTATATGAATAAATATAAAACCTGACATGATGATGATAATAATGCCATTCTGAGGCTCTAATTCAGGACCTTATACATACTAGGGAAATGCTCTATTACCTAGCTCAAGTTCAAAATTCATTTTAAAAGTTTATTAATACTTTAGTTAACATACAGAATGGATTACAGTATGACATTTTTATACACATGCCATTGTACCTTGAGTTCAAATTTTTTTATTGAAGATATTTAAGCCATATACATCTATCATTAAATGCACATGAAGGACACAGAGGTAACTGGTGGCTGATGATCTCTTGGGAGCCAGTAGATAATTTACTTTGGGTGGGGCTTCCAGATAATAAACATGAAGGGATACACAGCATTTGCTATGTGTCAACACTCTCCTAAACCTGACACCTACATTAACTTAAGTCTATAGCAGTCCTTCCAAGGTAGGATCATTGTTACTTCTTTTCAAATGAGGAAACTGCAGTTTTGAGGGGTTAAACAACTTGCCGAAGGGCACAGAAAGGGGCTCATGAGAAGGGAGGAAGAGACCTTAAGGGAGGTGGGAAATAGAGTAATAGAATGCATTTGATGAGAAAGCAGACAGGGTGGCTCCAGGGGAGGGAAAGGAAGGATACCTGTCAGAGGAGGGCACAAGAAGAGGCTAGTCTAATTTGAACCTAGTTTGTTTGCAGGCCCAACCCCCTCCCCCCCACAACAGTGCCTTGCTTTCTAAGTCCAGCTTGAAAATGTTGCAGATTCTGTACATGTTCTGCTTATGTCCCCTTTGAACTTGCCACCCTGCAGGACCTAACAGCTAAGTGCCGTTGGGCTCTCTGGTACCAGGTACTTGATACACATAGGCTAGTAGGAAAGAGTGCAGATGCAAAGTCCCCCTTCCCTGCAGTTCTCAACCGGTGGCTCCCTGCAGAGGATGGGCTCTTCACTGTCTGCAGGGGATCCAGGAGTTGAGTCCACATAGCAACCTGGACTTTAGTGGCCCATGAGCTGACTTCCTTCCTTCCCTGTTTTCGTCATTGCATACTTCCCACCATCTCCTCCCAAATAGCATGCTTGTACTTAAAGACTCTTGCCTTGAGGCCTGTGTCTGGAGGATCCAGGCAGAGGCATGGACTGAAAAATTGTCTCAGAACTTATAGTTTTTATCTACTATGCTGATTGGGTGGAAAGATGAACCAGTCTGCAAGAAATATCAAGTCTATCAGATGACTTTCCAATGTTTATTTATCTCATTAGCCTACATTAATTGTACCGTGGTAGGTGTCACAAAGATATTTTCATTTAAGCATATAATGTGTTTCATTAGAGGAGAGAATTTATCTCCAAACTACATGACTTAATGAATTTGGAAAATTGCTTAATATAACCTAGGCCTTGGATACAGCTTTAAAAAATATTCTGGTTGCATAACTATGTTAAGGGTTCCAAATTACTTTCCAGGTCTGATATGAAAGATAATAGCACAAATAAATAGACTATTCAAAATACACAGCTAAATACATATACTCCATTATACTTCTTCCAATATACTAACTCTAGAAAACGGTTTTCTTGTAAACTCTAAGCCGATGTTTAATTATAATTTTTCTTTAAATGTATCCTAGCATCCTTGTTTTCTTTTTGCCCGAATCTCACGAGTCATGGGACTGCATCTGCACACGTAGCTCTTTCCTTGTTCCTCCGTTTACTTTCAATGAGAGACTTAAATCAATAAAAATTAATCACAATCCCTGAGACTCGGGTTAAGCTGTACATCATCATCACCTTCTGAAGCACAGGGAGGCAAGACGTTCTGAAGAGATTATGTGAGGGGAAGGGTGCTCCTAGCAGGTATCCTGCATGTGTCTCTCTTTGGGCCTTTCTGCCAGTTTAGCTGAACTCCAAGGGAACCAGCAGGAGGCAGCACTGTTTCCACATCACTTCCTCCTGTAACTCCCCTGCAGGGTGAAATCACTCCCCTGCAGGGTGAAATCACTCCCCTCATAGACACTCCAATAGGGTCCATTGCCCTCTGGGAACTCTCTAGTACTAAAGTGCTCCTACAATTCTTAAAAACCCCTCAGACCCCCACTGTGAGAGCAAAGCTCCAACCTTCACTTGATGTAAATCTTTTCTGTCCTCCAATTATTGGGCAAAAAGATGTGAATGACACTCAGGTCCTGCACAATGAGGAAGGGAACTTTAAAATCTAAATGATGCTCCTTGTCTGGGATCCCTCCTCTGGCTGTAGGATCTCTGTGTGGTGTGATTGGCTCCTTTGAAGAGGAGTTTGATGGTTTCACCTGGTGTTTTCCAATAGAACAACTGATAGTTCCAATACTTTTCCCAACATACAGGGCAGTTCTCCTGAGGCTGATGCTGTGGCATCCTCTGTCTTATGCTTTTCTTGGACCACCTATGACTTCCCTTCCCTGGATTCATAGTGTGCTTTTGGGGAATGCCTTTGAGATGAAAATTTGACAGCTTTTTTATGACATTCACAACTGGACAGTGTCAACCTCCATTTTTTTCCCTTGGACTTCCTATAACCCAACAGATCAACATGGGTGAAAAGGGAATGGCAGCCAGAGTTGTAGAATGGAAAGGGGAAAATGTGAACCAGTAGAGGAAGAATCAGGAAACTTCCCAAATGACTCTAAATCTACAAACTGTGCTAGAGGCGAGAAAAGGCAGGATGCTTCTCTGTGTTCAATACAGCCATAAGTGTTACAGCAAGAAGAGATGTCAGTCACAGCAGAAGAGGCAATGCCAGTCCAGTGTCTCCTATGAATACAGGTATGAAAAATCCCAAGCACTCTGTGGGAAGACAGAATGCAGCAAGAAATTAATAAAGTGATAAGTTACAAATGGTTGGACCATCCCCATTAAGAAGCATTTGTGTGCACACAACACACACAAACACAGTGATCTCAATTATGGGAAGCAGAAACAACATAAAGCTTCGATGGTTTCCAAGGACATCGTCAAACTTCATTATTTTAAAATATCCTTTAGCAAATGAGGACTAAAAGGATGCACCAGTTACATGGAGAGTATTTATTTTAAAATAAACAGCCAGTGGTTCTGAGTAGCAAAAGAACACCAGAGGCCTTCACTTCACAGTAGCAAGAAGAGCAAGCTAAAGGCTCCTGTGTCCCTGCTCCTATGAAGTCTTGTGTCTAAAGCATTCCTTAATATTTGAAAAAGGAGGCATAGTTACTGGAAATAAGAAACATCAAGATAACAATGTGCAAATAATATCATCATATAACTGTAACACTCCAAAGCATCAGCTGAAGTGACCAAGATACATATGTGAATCAGTGAGAGTATGTTTGGAAGAGAGAAACAGTGAGGTTGTCTCATTTGCAATGTCAACAAGATGCAAGAACCCAAGAGTCAGGCTTATCAGCATGACCCACATGAAGAAAATCACAAGACCTGGTTGTGGTTCATAAAAATAGAGACACATAATATTCTAAGTGGGAAAATTATATCATAAAGCTGTCACATTAACTTATAGGTCTAATACAATTTAATCTAAACACCAATGGTATTTTAAAATTGACCATGTGGTAACATTTAGATGGAGGCAAAAAGGTATACATTAAAAGTGAAAAAAGATCACAGAAAGAAAGAATGGTTGGTAAAGATTGGCCTTGTTGGATATTGATTTAAAGTCCATAGCATATGAAATAGTATGGCTAAATTTCTAGGAACAAAATCAAATTAGATATTTCCCAAAAGACAGAATATTAAAGTAAAGACCAAATGAGATCACACAAGCAGAGTCCAGTAGAAGAGTGAGATGGATATCTTAGTGGTGCCTTTGTAGATAAGGGTGTTCCAAACTTAAAGGAAGTTAAAGAAAATAGAAAGAGGAAACTGAGATCAGATTGACTGGAAAATCTAATGCATCCATAAGAAAAAAAAGTATCAAATTGCAACAACAACAACAACAACAAAAACCCAAGAAAAAAAATTCTCCAAATAAAACGGGCAAGGTATTTGCATTTGGATAAAAGAGACTCAGAATTCATACAGCTCCCCAGGAAACAGGTGTATAAGCATAAAAATGAAGGGTCCTCACTGGCCCTTCATACACTAATTCTACTTCTAGCCATCTTGCCTAAAACGCTACTAAGGTGTACAAAAGCAAATTTATTACTTATGACAGAAAATCACTCAAAATTGCCTTTCTCTCCAACCAGAGGGAAATAACTAATAATTATGGTTCCATATAACAGGATAAACCTGCTAAAGTGATGTTTTCCAAGAATATCTAGAAATAGCTAAAACTTCTTATTATATGTTGTGTGGGACAAAGGCAAGATATAATATATATGCCAGTTTATGTGTATTGATGTATATATTATATATGTATTTGCATATATACATACAGATATACCTGTAAAACCTAAAGGAAACACTTCAAACTATTAGCAGTAGATTGGTAATGAGTTGGAATGCTTCTCCCTTTACTTTCTTCTTAAATTATTAACTACAATTTTAGTTTGTAAAAAATAAGCATCTATTACTTCAATTACTTTAAAATGTATAATATATATATAATGATTATTAAACTAAGCAAGGACGATGGCTCACACTTTAAATTTCAAAACTTACTACAAAAATGTGGTAATAAAAAGTGTAGTACTGCTTATGTATAGACAAGCATGTCAGTGGAATAATATTAAAAGTTCAGTAATGGAAAATATGTATATAGTCAATAAATATTCTACAAGGGTCCTAAGGCCATTTAATGGAGGGCAGAAGAGTCTTTTCAACATGGTGCTGGCACAACTGACTACATACAAGAGAATGGTCTCCATGTGATAATCAGAAGTTTTCTCTAAGTGGATCAAATGATGCAAACAGGAGCAACCCCTTGATGAGGAGAAGTAACAGCTCATCCACCAATGAGACATCTCTACAAGCTGTAAGAAAAACTCAACAAACAAGGGTTGGGGCAAGGTTCTGTTTTTTGTCTTTATAGGATAATAGAAATACCCATCTTCCAGAAATCAAAAGGCCTTGCTTACCCAGATGTCTACAGCAGGGGAAAAGAACCTATTGGTACCAATCTACACAGGGTAATATCTCACTGCCTAACATCGGTATCTCTTTAACTCTAAAATAGTCATAGACCTGATTCAATTATAAATTAAGCTGGCTTTGGAGTTGGAATGTGGCTCTCTCCTTCTCTAAAAACCCAAGCATATTGCTAAAAAAAAAAAAAAAAAAAATTCAGGAGATTCGCATATCTAAAGAGCCAACTGGTGTCAGACAGAAGAAAACCAATAATCTAGGGACCATTGTGGTCTGGATTCTATTTCTTTCCATGCTTGTCTGTAGCTTGAGAGCTTCTCTCCAGGTGCCACCAAGCCCCCATGGTCCCACAACCCACATATAAAATAATCACTCAGATGCTTATATTATTTAAACTGCTTGGCCATTAGCTCAGGCCTACCATTGTCTAGCTCTTACTCTTATATTTAGCCCATTTCTATTAATCTATACTTTGCCATGTGGCTTGTGGCTTATCAGTACCTTACATCTCACTTGTCATGGCGGTGGCTGGCAGTGTCTCCTTCCTGCTTTCTTCTCCCAATTCTTCTCTAAGTCCTGCCTATACTTCCTGCCTGGCTATTGACCAATCAGTGTTTTATTTATACAGAGTGATGTCCACAGCACTTGTCCTTGTTTTCAAAGAATTCTTTCTCTATCTAGAATAAATCCAAAACTTTTTATCTTGATATTAAAAATGTTCAAGTTTTCCACAGTAAAAATAAGTCTTTCCAATAGCAATCTCTGAAGTCTCCAGAAGAAAGATGGGTCCCCACAACAATGACTCTACACAGTCCACAATGATGCCACGATACTCATGAACATTACTCAATGATCAACCTTGGACTGAAAACTCTCCAGAATAGTTCCAAGATGAGATGGCCCATCGTACTACACTTCTAGCCAGAATCTCAGACAATTTACCCATTACTCTGAGACTGGCTGCAGAATCTACAGTTAGTCCAACTGAGACCTAACTATCTGAGCTTTCTTACAGGACCCCACAGAGAAACCACTGCCCCCTGAACATCAGGAAGCAATTCTAAGAAAACAACTCCCCTTCTCCCAAAGGTTTTATGTTTCTCAGGGTTATAGATAATGCTTATGGGGTTGGGGGTGGAAAAAATTAGACTCAGTATTCTCCTTAAGAAAAGAAAAAGAAGAATGGATAGATATTAAGGTAGATTATTGAATATACTAGTAAACTAATTTAGTAAAATATCAGCCTTAGATAATTTGCACTATTATGGATTCTTGTATATTGATACAAATGTGAACTATTTTATATTCCTATTTAAAATAATTTGTATGTTGACACAAATACAAAATTAATTTCTTATATTGTCCATATATTTTTACTCCTATTTTAAGTATCTTAGGTATTGATATAATATAAAACTATATTTGTCATACTGTATGTATGCTCTATCTCTACTCAGGATATTTTGCATATTGATACATATTGTTGTCATATTGCATACTGCACTATACATTTCTACCTCTGTTTAAGATATTTTGTGTATTGTCACAATTTTGAGGTCATTGTCCTTTTACTGTACATTTGTTTTCAGACTGTTTACCTTGTTTATATGAAGCCTTAGTCCTTAGGTTATTTAGGTAGATAAGACTTACAGATTTATAGTCACTCATGCTTGTCATCTCTATAGTTATATTACTTAGGTTGTCCAGATTTACAGATACCTAGGTCATATGGACAGGTAATCTTCAAACACTTCATAGACCTAGAGAATATGACATTTAAATAACTTAGAGTTATGTTGACATGAGACATGATTGCTCCTGGCTGCACCAATCTGATACTGAGAGAATGTTGGGCTTTAAAAACACTCCATTTGGAAGTTTGTCTTCTTCCTGGAGCATAATGGCCTGCTTGGCAAAGAACTGCCCTTACTTTGACTGCTGACGAGCGGGACACAAGGTAAAGCAACTACTGAACTCTGCCAAGACAGGGTAAGATAGTCTTTCAAAATTACTGCTTTTGAAAATGGTCTGTCAGATATTCTAGGGCTGTATCCAAATTGGATGCCCCAACTGTGCTGAGAAACTTTAGGTGATTGTCTTGGCTGCCAGCTGTCTCTGTCTATTCTTGAAAGATTTCTGAAAGTTGCTTGTGTGCATTTCCCATTTTCTCAGGTATTGTTATATTCCTTCTCAGGTCTTCGATGGGATTGAATACTAATAGTTACAGTTACAATCTTTTTGTATCTTAGCTAGAACATATTAAGTACTAGTTTCAGATTCTTTGGGATAGGACAGCTTTTGGAATAACCTCTCTAACATACCATTTACCTGTGTTCTGCACATCTCTGGATTTTATTGTGTCTCTTGATTGATGTTGCTCTTGTTGATTGTAGTTCCATTTTGCTTAGATCATTATCCATTATTTCTCCTGAACAATACTTAATAATCATTCCTATTGGATATAGTTTTGTATTAAGTAAGAACTTTCTTATTTAGACAAAAGGGGGAGATATAGTGAATGGCTGTTTGAGCCATGCCCTGAAGTACCACCCCTAGTAAGGTAGGCAGGTAGCTGTTACATCTGCCTATGACCTTGATGTACATGCCCCTGGGGCATGGCCACTGGGGTACCCTTAGTACCTGGGGTGCATGTACACTCTCTCTTTCTCTTCAATACTTCATGGTTTTAGATGCTGAGATCTTGGACCAGGAAGATCAATGTGGGACATAGCTCAACTTTCCCAGACCCTATGATAAATCTCCCATGGTTGTGAATTAACTCCCAAATAAATTCCTTTGATCATTAAGCTGACTCTGTGGATTACTAGCAATTTAATTTTAATAATTATACAGACTGAGAAGGTTGTATTTATGTATTCAGAAACATGTATATATGTGTATATATACACATATATGTATATAACAACAATTAATGAAGAAAGAGACCACTGATGGGTATATGGGAGGGTGTGGAGGGAGGAAAGGGAAGGGAGAAATGATGAAATTATAATTCAAAATAAATTCAAAAATAAAAGAAATAGGGAAGCCTTAATTTTAAAAGAATTTTTTTGGTGGTTTCACAAGCCCATAAGCTGAAGGGAGAAAATGTGTACAATGTTTCTGGATGTCAGTCACACATTCAGCAATCTTTTTAATGATATCATTTGGGGATACAATCTGAAAATAAGGGCTGAATGGAGTTCAGATGGAAGGGTGCTCATTTAGCCAAGTAAAGAATCCCAATAGAGCCGGGCGATGGTGGCGCACACCTTTAATCCCAGCACTTGGGAAGCAGAGCCATGCAGATCTCTGTGAGTTTGAGGCCAGCCTAGTCTACAGAGCAAATCCAGGACAGGTACCAAAACAACACAGAGAAACCCTGTCTCCGGGAAAAAAAAAAAAATCCCAATGGACTGCAGGTTAATTGAATGTTAGTCACTATTAGAGTCTCTGATGTAAGCTAAAAGGCTCCAGTCTAGCCTTATCTTTGTGAATACTCTATAAACTCCAAGGATGTAGACAATAGTGGTTACTTATCTAATTTGTGAATAGCCTACAGCAGGGAGAAATGGACTCACATGTGATAGAATGAAGGTCCCTTGTGTATTTGGTGGGAAAATGTAAGAGGATTGTTTACTGTTACATTAATGGAGATAAACCATATGTTGGAGGGTAGAAAGCAAAGGAGCCATGTTTTATTTTGATTATAACAGGATAATTTATGAACTGACTAACACCAGTGATTTCCAACCCAAGTTAAATCCCTATCAATGGGATAAGAATGGGGAATTCATATGTGTATAGATTTATCCCTGTCACCATTTTATAGAATGAAAGCCCAAGACCAAGCAGCTACCTCTGTTCAGCATTTGGTGAGGGCCCCATGAATGATGGCATCAAAATGCAGGAAGAGATCACAGAGTAAGACAGGAGGCCAGAAGGATCCTAAAGCCAGGTTAATCTTGTTTATAACAATCTACTCTAAAGAACTAACCAAGGTCTCGCTATATTAACATTTTCTGAATCCTTCACCCACAACTCAGTTATCTCTTCATAGATATCTCTTAACAACTGTACTGCCTCATCACATCGCCATGCTGGAGATCAAGCTTCTGACACGTGAGCTGTTGAGGGGAAACCATATCTGAGACATAGTACTTGGTTTCTGCATCTCTAAAATGAGAACTCCCCACCATCTCCAAGAACATTCTAGCCTTGCCATTTGTGTCTGTGCTTGAATAAGAGTGACTTGTGTCTTAACAGAGGAGAGTTTGCCTAACATCTTGAGGCTGCCCTGAGTCCCTGTGCTGGGGATTTAAGTACCCACATGATACTGCATAGTCGTGAATCATTCTGTGATGCTCATGAAGGTATATGCTGGTTTTAAAAGGATGTAAAAGTGAAACACATTTATGCAAAATTGGTTATGTAAGTAGGTAAATAAAACCCTATTTCTCAAACTCTGAAAGACTCAGTGTTATGTAGGTTGTCTTTTTCTTCATTGTCTCTAAAACTGTTTTTTAACCCTTAAACTCATCCTTAAAACTCACCTCAATTTAGTCGAAATGCAAAGAGAAGCCAGTGTGCTGGGAAAACATCTAATCAACTGGCAATAAAGTGAAACAAGTGTTTCTCTACAAGCTGTGAGTCAAATGAATTTCCCACCACAGTACAGGTTAAGTGGGCTAGTGACTGGGAGGCTAAGATGTGTCTCTTTACATGACCTTGATAGGAGAAAAAGCTGACTGTCCAGTGATACTTGAGGGCAAAACTACAGTTAGGGCTAGGCTCTACATCAGGTAATCTCACCAAAACACAGAATAGCCTGGATCAAGCTCATCTGGCACCTCATTCTGCACACATTAACTCAGCACCCACCAGGTGCCAATCATCTCCTAAAGGAGCTCATAGCCTGATAGAAAAGAACAGAGTTCAAAGATAATATAAATGAACCGCAGAAGCAGGGCAGACCATTACCCATCCCGCCCCTAATGTCACACTTCCATGTTCTAAAACTGGGAGAAATGATTGTTTGTGTTTAAGCTCCACAATCTATGGTATTTTGTTCTGGCAGCATAGATCTTAACTCTTGTTCTAGTTTGTTTCCAGTTGCTGCGATAAACACCATGAGCAAAAGCAACTTGGAGAGGAAAAGATTTTGTTGTAGAATATTCCTTTACTCTGTGTGAAGATGCATCACTGTGATTGTTTTAATAAAGAGTTGAATGGTCAATAGCTAGGCAGGAAGAGGTTAGACGGGACTTCTGGGGTCATCAGCCAGACACAAAGGGAGTAAGACATACAGGAGTCATGTGGCAGCACATAGATGAATAGAAATGGATTAATTGAAGTTATAAGAGCTAGTGGGACAACCCTAAGCTATAGGCTGAGTTTTGATAATTACACTTCCAGGTCATAATTTATCATTGAGGGAAATCAAGAAGGAACTCAGGGTCAGAGCTTGAAGCTGAAACCCTGGAGGAATGCTGCTTGTTGGCTTTCTTGCTTGTTCTCAAGCTCATGGTTCAGCTAGCTTTCTTACATAGCCTAGGTCCATCTGCCTAGGGATGGTTCCATCCATAGTGAAACCATCATCAATTAGCAACAAAGAAAATGTCCCCATAGACATGCAGACAAGCTAACATAATGGAGACAATTCTTCAGTTGAGGATCCTTCTTCAAGAAGTGTTAACTTGACAACCAAGATAGCCATCACAGCTCCCTAAGTATAATTTATCACTGGAGATCTCTCTCTCTCTCTCTCTCTCTCTCTCTCTCTCTCTTTCTCCATGCTGATTTATCCCTTGAGGTAAGTATTTTCTGTCTCTCTGTCTGCCAATTCACAAATGGGTGACTGAAATTCATAAGACATAGTGTTCTTCTACAACCACTTCATGGTTTTAATAATAGCAGAGCTAGCACCTGGCACACAAGTCCACTCCCTGGAATAGACCAGTGGGAAGAAGGGTGGTAGGGTGATTTAAAAGAGACTTATCCCCATGGGCTTGTATATTTGAATGCTTGGTCCCTAATTGGTGGAACTGTTTGGGAATGATTAGGAGGTGTGGCCTTATTGAAAGAGCTGTGTTACTGGAGGGTGGGCTCTGAGGTTTCAAATCTTTTGAAAACCACACCAGTTTCTCTTTGTTCTCTGCCTTCAACTCATGGACAAGATGTAAACTCTCAGCTACTGCTCCAGCACCATGCCTACCTGCCTGCCTGCTGCCATGCTCCTCACCATGATGGTAATGTACTCACATTCTGAAGCTACAGCAAGCCCCCAATTAAATGCTTTCTTTTATAAGTTGCCTTGGTCATGGTGTATCTTCACAAGAATAGAAATGTAACAAGACAGAAAGTGTATTAACTGTGAACTTATTGGAATCAATAAGCATCTGACCTTCTATCTGGTTACTAGCATCTTGAAACATGTTTCAATATTTGAATAATTCTGTCCACGAAAAAGCCCTACCTCCCACAGACAGAATTCAGGCACTTGTTCTTGGACAAGAGGAGCAATGTTCTTTACCATATATACCAGGACTAGCTGAATGAACAAATAAATAAATTCCACAGTGACCCAATCAGCATTTAAGACCAAGGAAGTACCAGCCCTTCCTCTGGATCTAAGACTCATGACAGACCACTTTGAAGAACTACCCTATAGCCAATTTCCATCAAGTTCTCAAGTTGTTTTGTAGAAAACATCCTGCCAATAGTATGTCTTGGTAAGTTTACCCCCATCTCTTATTTTATCAGCCTCCCTTTTCAAAGGACTGGTATCAGCATCCAAGGACCAAGTTCAAGGACAAAGGAGATTTGCCCCAAAGGAAAAAAAGGCATGAAATGAGAGGCAAAGACAGGAGATAGCTGATGAGGGAAAAGGGGAAAGGAATAAGGGAGAGGGGGGGATATTTACCCTTGAGGGATAAAGGACTGCCTCTGGATAGAGAGGAGACAAGTTTAAAAGGTAAAAGGAGAAACCCTGTGTTAGAATAAGGTGCTTAATTTTGATTGGACAGGTTAATTAGGTGAGCCAAAAGGGGGCTTTTGATTGCTAGACCTCAATACTTAGATAGCTGGACCTTGGTAGTCAGCCTCAGGAGGAGGAAGTGGCCAAATAAGGGAACAGACCTTGGAGGCTAGCTTCAGGAATGCAATCTGATGGATTTTTAGCAAGGAAGAGGGACCAGGGGAGGGGCAAGGTCTGCCAGAGCCAGGTTTGCCATGCTCCAGCCTGCTAGGACTTTGCAACTAGGGCAGCTGTGTGACTCAGGCTCTGCTAAACAGGTATGTAAAGCTGTGTGTGATTTAGAAGAGAGTGTGGTGGATTACATGGATGGATGAAATATGTTTTAGGGTGAGGTTAACACAGGTATCTCTGACTTCTGGGAACTACATTTGGGTTAACTCTGAAGTCCTGATTTTCCTGCATCACCAGTACTTCTTGGAGGTCCCTGAGCCTAGTGGTGGTTGCACAGGGTCACTGCTGTGGCAGACACATGATATAGTTTGAATACTGTCTCTGTCTTTATGTTCTTTGAGCTGATCTGGCCTATGTGATAGACAGACGGACAGATAGACAGGCACAGACAGACTGGGTGGTTTGAATAAGAATGGCCCCCATGGGGCTGGAGAGATGGCTCAGAGGTTAAGAGCACTGCTTGCTCTTCCAAAGGTCCTGAGTTCAATTCCCAGCAACCACATGGTGGCTCACAACCATCTGTAATGAGATCTGGCGCCATCTTCTGGCTTGCAGGGATATGTGCAGACAGAACACTGAATACATAATAATGAATAAATAAATCTTAAAAAAAAAGAATGGCCCCCATAAGTTCATACATTTGAATGTTTAGTCACAAGGGAAGGATACTATTTAAAATGACTACAAGAATTAAGAGGTCTGGCCTTGTTGGAGGAAGTGTGTCACTGAGGTTGGGCTTTGAAGTTTCAAAAGCCCATGCCAGGACCAGTGTCTTTCACTCTTCCTTCTGCCTATTGGTCAGGATGTACCTCTCAGCTACTGCTCTAGCACAAGCCTGCATGCCACTATGCTCCCCATCATGATAATAATGAACTAAAACTCTGAAACTGTGAGCAAGCTCTCAATTAAATGCTTTCTTTCATAGGAGTTCCCTTGATCATGGTGTCTCTTCACAAAAATAGAACAGTGACTAAGACATGTTCACAGACGCAGACACAGTACAGATACAGACACAGACAAGGACATGGACACACACACACACACACACACACACACACACACACACACTATAGTGTGACAGAACTCAGAGAGGAATCTCATGACAGACCAAAGTACAAATACCACTAAAGTCCAACTTGGTGAACCAGTGAGTTTTATTTATAGGAATATATGGGTGATGGGTTACTTATAGGAACAGAAAGGACCAGTGCTCACCATAGCACACATGACAGCTCACAAAAGCTGGGGACCTGGAGCACATTGCATCATCTACAGGAAGCTCAACAGGTTGGGCTTTCCAAGTTACTCAGTTGGTCTAAACATCTTCCAGGTAACTCCATGGGTTTCTGCCTCTTCTAGGCAGCTGGTCTGATCTGAAAGTCTTTTTTGTTTGGTTGGTTTGGTTTTTTGAGACAGGGTTTCTCTGTGTAGCTTTGCACCTTTCCTGGAACTCACTCTGTAGCACAGGCTGGCCTCAAACTCACAGACATACACCTGCCTCTGCCTCTCCCGTGCTGGGATTAAAGGTGCCACCCCACTTCCATCCCTCACCCCACCCCTGGCTTCTGAGGGTCTTCTTTCAGCTTGGCTCTTTTTGTTTACTTTTGGGAGGGAGGGGATTAGTGAATCTGGTCAGTTTTAGGAACTTCTGAAGCTATTTTGAATTGTTCACCTTCTAGTTAAGGAGCTTGCCTGCAGGATGGACTATTTCAGTCTTGGAGGAAACTGCTACACAATACACAGAGAGAGAGAGAGAGAGGGAGGGAGGGAGGAAGAGAGGGAAGAAAGAAGGGAAGGAAGGAGGGAAGGAGGGAGGGATTGATGTTTTAAATCTTAAAATTACTTGAGATCTGCCCCGGAACTCCCATATGGACCAGAGCTAGACCTGAACATCACAGAATGGAAGAAGAAGAAGAAAACAACCTTATAAGTAACACCATGAAGAGGCTAGAGCCTTATATAGAAGAAATCAAAAATAAAGTGGAGGAACAGACAAACAAAAAATGGGAAGAACGCTATAAAAAACTAGAGGAAAGGAAAATTAAAGCAGAAAACAATAAGTCCCTGAAAGAAAATCAGGAAAAAGCAAGGGAGATAATCCAAGACCTGAAGAGGGAAGTAGAAAAAAATGAAGTACACACTAGCAGAAGGAATGCTGGAAATAGAAAATCCAAGTAAACAAACAGGAACTTCAGATGCAAGTATAACCAATAGAATGCAAGAGATGGAAGAGAGGATCTCTGGTGTTGAAGATACGTTAGGAGAAATAGATTCATCAGTCAAAGAAAACACTAAAACCAACAAAGTCATGACACAAAATGTCCAAGAAATTTGGGACACCATGAAAAGACCAAACCTATGGATAATAAGGATAAAGGAAGGAGAAGTATACCAACTCAAAGGCACAGAAAATATATTTAACAAGATCATAGCAGAAAACTTTCCCAACTTAAAGAAGGAAATGCCTATGAAGATACAAGAAGCCTATAGAACACCAAACAGACTAGACCCCCCAAAAAAGTCCCCTCACCACATTAATAATTCATACAGAATAAAGAAAGAATATTAAGGGCAGCAAAGGAAAAAGGCCAAGTGACTTATAAAGGCAAACCCATCAGAATAACACCCGATTTCTCAATGGAGACTTTGAAAGCCAGAAGGACCTGGAAGATATAATGCAGACACTAAGACCATGAATGCCAGCCTAGACTAATATACCCAGCAAAACTTTCAATCATCATAGATGGAGTGAACAAGACCTCCCAAGACAAAGCCAGATTTAAACAATACTTATCCATAAACCCAGCCTTAAAGAAGGCACTAGAAGGAAAATTCCAACCTAAGGAAGGCAGATACACCCATGAAAACACAGGCAATAGATAACACCACAGCAGTAAACCCCAAAGAAGAGAAGTACACACACACTACCACCAAAAAATAAAAATAACAACAGGAACGAACAATCACTGGTCATTAATATCCTCAATATCAATGGACTTAATTCACCTATAAAAAGACACAGACTAACAGTCATTAAAAGTCTCCCAACCAAAAAAAGCCCTGGACCAGATGGTTTCACTGCAGAATTCTACCAGATCTTCAAAGAAGACTTAATACCAATACTCTTTAAATTGTTCCATACAATAGAAGCAGAAGGTATATTACCAAATTCCTTCTATGAGGCTACAATTACTCTGATTCCTAAACCAAACAAAGATGCAACAAAGAAAGAGAACTACAGACCAATCTCCCCCATGAACATTGATGCAAAAATACTCAATAAAATTCTGTCAAACAGACTCCAAGAACACATCAAAACAATTATCCACCATGATCAAGTAGGCTTCATCCCAGGGATGCAAGGGTGGTTCAATATATGAAAGTCCGTCAATGTAATACACCATATAAACAAACTCAAAGAAAAAAACCACATGATCATCTCACTAGATGCAGAAAAGGCATTTGACAAAATCCAACACCCCTTCACGATAAAGGTCTTGGAGCGATCAGGAATACAGGGAACATACCTAAACATAATAAAGGCAATCTACAGCAAGCCAACAGCCAACATCAAATTAAATGGAGAGAAACTCAAAGCAATACCACTAAAATCAGGAACAAGGCAAGGATGTCCCCTCTCCCCCTACTTATTCAATATAGTACTTGAAGTTCTAGCCAGAGCTATAAGACAACATAAGGAGATTAAGGGGATACAAACTGGAAAGGAAGAAGTCAATCTTTCCCTATTTGCAGATGACATGATAGTATACATGAGTGACCCCAAAAATTCAACCATGGAACTGATACAGCTAATAAAAACCTTCAGCAACATAGCAGGATACAAAGATCAACTCAAAAAAATCAGTAGCCCTCTTATATACAATAGACAAACAGGCTGAGAAGGAAATCACAGATACATCACCCTTCACAATAGCCACAAATGATATAAAATACATTGGGGTTACTCTAACTAAGCATGTGAAGGACCTATATGACAAGAACTTTAAGTCCCTGAAAAAATAAATTGAAGAAGATGTCAGAAAATGGAAAGATCTCCCATGCTCATGGATAGGCAGGATTAACACAATAAAAATGGCGATCTTACCAAAAGCAATCTACAGATTCAACACAATCCCTATCAAATTACCAAGACAATTCTTCACAGATCTAGAAAGAATAATACTCAACTTCATATGGAAAAACAAAAAACCCAGGATAGCCAAAAGAATCCTGTACAATAAAACAACCTCTGGAGGCATCACAATCCCCGACCTCAAGCTCTACTATAGAGCTACCATAATAGAAACAGCTTGGTACTGGCATAAAAACTGACATGTTGACCAATGGAATCGAATTGAAGACCCTGACGTTAACCTGCACACCTATGAACATAGGATTTTTGACAAAGAAGCCAAAAATGTACAATGGAAAAAAGAAAGCATCTTCAACAAATGGTGCTGGCATAATTGGATGTCACTGTGTAGAAGGCTGCAAATAGATCCATATCTGTCACTGTGCACAAAACTTAAGTCCAAGTGGATCAAAGACCTCAACATAAATCCAGTCACTCTGAACCTGATAGAAGAGAAAGTAGGAAGTACTCTTGAATGCATTAGCACCAGAGATCACTTTCTAAATATAACACCAGTAGCACAGACACTGAGAGAAACAATCAATCAATGGGACCTGTTGAAACTGAAAAGCTTTTGTAGAGCAAAGGACATGGTCAACAAGACAAAGCAGCAGCCTACAGAATGGGAAAAGGTCTTCACTAACCCCACATCTGGCAGAGGGCTGATATCCAGAATATATAAAGAACTCAAGAAATTAGATATCAAAATGCCCAACAGTCCAATTAAGAAATGGGCTGTAGAACTAAACAAAGAATTCTCAACAGAGGAAGTTCAAATGGCTGAAAGACATTTAAGGAATTGTTCAACATCCCTAAATATCCAGGAAATGCAAATCAAAATGACTCTGAGATACCACCTTACACCTGTGAGAATGGCTAAGATCAAAAACACAGAAGACAGCTTATGCTGGAGAGGATGTGGAGCAAGGGGAACTCTCCTCTACTGTTGGTGAGAATGCAAGCTTGTACAGCCACTTTGGAAATCAATATGGCGCTTCCTTAGAAAATTGGGAAACCATCTCCCCCAAGACCCAGCTGTAGCACTCTTGGGCATATACCCAAGGTATGCTCAATCATACCACAAGGGCATTTGCTCAGATATGTTCGTATCAGCTTTGTTTGTAATAGCCAGAACCTGGAAACAACCTAGATGCCCTTCAACTGAAGAATGGATAAAGAAAATATGGTACATATATACAATGGAGTATTACTCAGCAGAGAAAAACAATGACATCATGAGGTTTGCAGGCAAATGGATGGATCTAGAAAAAATCATCCTGAGTGAGGTAACCCAGACTCAGAAGAACAAACATGGTATGTACTCACTCATAGTAGGATACTAGATGTAAAACAAAGATGACTAGACTGCTACACAACTCCAGGGAGGCTACCTAGAAAACTGGACCCTAGGAAAGACCCAAGGTTCACCCAATGACAGAGAAATGGATGAGATCTACATGAACAACCTGAACGACAGTGGGAGTAATGAAGGGTGAGATTTGAGTGAAAGAAAGCTTAGGGGAGCAGGAGATCCCAGCTGGATCAAGAACAGAAAGGGAGAACAAGGAATAACAGACCATGATAAATGATGACCACATGAGAACAGGAATAGGCAGAGTGCTGGAGAGGCCCCCAGAAATCCACAATGATACATCCTCTGTAGACTGTTGGCAATGGTTGAGAGAAAGCCTGATGTGACCTAGTCTGGTGATCAGATGGCCAAACACCCTAACAGTCGTGCTGGAACTCTCATCCAATAACTGTTGGAAGTGGATGCAGAGATCCTCGGCCAGGCCCCAGGTGGAGCTCCAGGTGTCCAATTGTCGAGAAAGAGGAGGGACTGTAAGAGCGTGAATTGTTGAGACCAAGATTGCAAAAAGCACAGGAACAAATAGCCAAACGAATGGAAGCACATGAATTATGAACCAAAGGCTGTGGAGCCCCCAGCTGGATCAGGCCCTCTGGATAAGTGAGACAATTGAATAGCTTGAACTGTTTGGGAGGCATCTAGCCTGTGGGACCTGGACCTGTCCTTAGTGCATGAGCTGGCTGTTTGTAACCTTGTCCTTACACAGGGACACTTTGCTCAGCCTGGAAGGAGGGGACTGGACCTGCCTGTACTGAATCCACCAGGTTTAAATGAATCCCCAGGGGAGTCTTGTCCCTGGAGGCGATGGGAATGGAGGGGAGGGGATGGAGGAAGTTGGGAGTGGAGGTAGGAGGGGGAGGACAGGGGAACCCATGGTTGATGTGTAAAATTAAAACACAAATATAATAATTAAAAAAATTACTTGATCATGATCATATCCAGAGCTTCTCTTTAAATTTTTTTGCTTTAAATACTATTTAAATAAAGTAATAATAGCTCTGGCTTTGCTTCTTCAATTTTTATAAGTTTATCGGGTGCACACTTACAAATTTATTCTATATATAATGATCCTCTTTTAAAACTGGCAATTCAAAGCCCTTCACTGTGCATCAAATGTGTCCTAGTTTTCTTTCCATTGAAATGAAAAACACTGTGACCAAAAGCAACATGGGAGAAAAGGGTTTATATGCTTGGCTTACATGCCCTCTACAGTCTGCCACGGAAGGAAGCTAAGGCAGGAACTCAAGCAGGGCAGGAACCTGGAGGCAGGAGCCGAAGCAGAAGCCATGGAGGGACACTGCTTACTGCCTTGATCTTCTGTGCTTTGCCCAGCCTGCTTTCTTATAGCACCCAGGACCACCTGCATAGGGGATGGTACCACTCACTCACAGTGGGCTGGGCTCACCCACATCAATACTAATCAAGAAAATGCCATGCAGACCTGCCTATAGTTGAATATGATGAAGGTTTTTTCTCAGTTGAGGTTCCCTCTTCCCAGATGACACTAGCTTATGTCAAGTTGACAAATTAACCAGCACACTATACATTTTATAGGCTAAGAACTTTTTAAAATTTTAGAGGATAAAAATTTAAGTTTTACTTTTATAAGTACAAAAAAATACCCAGTGAACTTAACACTCAATGGGTAACAAATGGGAGTCCTTGTGTGCACAGTATCAAAGTCAAGCAGTTAAATAAAGGCAGAAGGGGAGATGAGAATCCATTACACTCATACTAGGACACCCAACAAGGGCTTCGAAAATGTTTTCCCCCAATTGGTTCTCCCAGACTGACACCCTAAGATGCCTTTGCCCTTTGGATGTCAGTGTCCTCAACAATTACCATGGAGGAAGCTTATTGTGAACTTCTGTAACCCACCATAAATTTCACTTAGTGTAATTTCTATTTACCGACAAAGGAGTAACATTTCAATCCTTCTCGACCCTTGAATTAAACATCTTAACAGGATAATATCTTAGCATGTGTGAAAAGGCATATCACTGACCGTTTTATGCCCAACATGTAATTTAATATTCATATTCCCCATGGTATGAAATTATTTTCCCATTCTATAGATTAAGAAACTGAGGCAGACAGAAGCTAAATATCTCAAAATGGCATTTAGTTTAAAAAAGGCAAAGACTAAAGGAGCATTTTAATGTATGAAAGAAACTGGCTCCAATGGTGTTTGTGACATTGGTTCAAATCTGGACTTGACAGTTGACCTTACCGCACCCCTCTGACCCTCCATGTCAGCCATCTGTTTATCGGTGATGGTATCAGTTGTATTTCCCTCTAAGGGCTGCTGTGAGGATTATTTCACAATCAATAATTGTATCTATGCTAGAGATGACAATGATTTATACTCCTTCACAAAGTGTTTCCTTTTAAGAGAACCCAGCAGCCTAAGAAAACTGGCAATTCAAAGCCATGCACTATGTATCAGTGTCGTCGGCAAATATTCACCTTTTTTACTGATTAGAAGATAAATGCAAAGTGCCTGCCTAAACTGTTCCACGGTGTGTATGCATTTGAACACAAATTTTAAAGAAGAAAAAGACTGACAGAATCATGTGCATCAGATTTACAGACTCTCATACACACTCACAGGAAAGTACCAGTAACCCACATGTCTGTTAGCATAGATAATTCATTTTTATGCATTAAAAAAGTCAAGGGAATGTGTCACGTGTCTTTTCTATTGATTAGAAAATACTCACATCCTTCTGACCTCCTCCACCCCCACTTTCGTTCAGCAGAACTGGCTAGGCTGTCAGGATTTATTGGATGATCCTTTAGTTTAATGGTGAGAAACATCTTGATATCTTTTGGGCTCTGCTGAGCTCATTAGGTACAGAAGGGCCCCAGGAAGCTAGGAAATGTATTCAGATTTCTGTTTGTCTGCAGTTTGATGTAATATTGTTTTATTTTTGGCCCCCAATTGCTCAGCAAAAGAAAAAAAAAAAAAACGTTGGTTAAGCTGCTGATTTCCTCTGAATTGCTGAGCAAAGGGATTGAAGCTGATGAAGTCATTTAGTGCTGAATGTTTTTATTCAAACCCTGCCAGTGGCTCTGGCTGGGGTTTTGCATGAAGAATATTATGACATTCATTCTTATGGAGTCGAAACAGCTATGATTAAACAGGAATACTACCTTGTAACTACCTTCTAAGGTACTTTTTTTCAACTTTTATTTAAACTTTAGGACATTAAAATATAAATTTTCAGGTAAGAAGTTGAAGAGAAGGCATATAAACTTTAACTTAGTAAAACTCAGCTGCAGCCTCTCCAAATATTCCTAAGTCCTAGAAAAGTACTTTGATTTTGAGTTTGTCGGGTAGCATACTGGGAACATTTTTCAGGAGGTCCATTGTGGGGAAAATCCTCATGGCTTTGATGTCAACACCAGAGGGAAAACAGGAACCTGATGAAAATACCATTTGAGTAATAAATTACTTCATCCTTTTTCCCCCTCTTCTCACTGACCTTTCCTCATCCTTTCTTTTATCCCCAAAGGGAAAGCAATGAGCCAAGAAAGTAGGTCACACTTACCCAAATGAGAAAAAACTGGCCAATCAGGAAAGCCATTGAGTCTCCAGCTTTCTAATCATCTGCCCACCTATGCAGTAGGTATGTGTTTGCTGAACACATGTAAAACAAAACAGTTGTTCACCAATCAGCTATCTATGCACCAAACATTACCAATTGGCCAGTATTTGACTCATAAAAATTAACATATATGAGAAGGTGATGCTAAAGTTCAAAATGCTTAGGGAGCAAACAAAATGTGAAGGAATCATTCAGAAGTAGCCTGCAGCATTCCCAAAGCTGAGTGGCAGACAGGAACAGAGGCCACCACAGGGTCCATGGCACAGCTGCTACCTTCCCTCAGCAGTTCAGGCAGTCAGGAGGCACTGTGGGATGACAGAGAGGTTATAGTCGCCAGAGCCACACAGCCTTGAGTTCTGGCCTTTATTGTGGCATCCAACTGAAACAATGTCCTTTCAAGATCTACCTCTCCTTCTTCCACTGGAACATAGCTTTGGATGTACCTGGGTAAACAGAAGTCCAGGATAGACTATTTCCCAATCTCCTCTGTGTCTGAGCATAGCTTTGAAACTTAAGTTTTGGTCATTGGTTACAAATAGAAATGGTGTTTGTACGAATAGAAGCACATGAATTATGAACCAAAGGCTGTAGAGCCCCCAGCTGGATCAGGCCCTCTGGATAAGTGAGACAATTGAATAGCTTGAACTGTTTGGGAGGCATCCAGCCTGTGGGACCAGGACCTGTCCTTAGTGCATGAGCTGGCTGTTTGGAACCTTGGGCTTACACAGGGACATTTTGCTCAGCCTGAAAGGAGGGGACTGGACCTGCCTGTACTGAACCCACCAGGTTTAAATGAATCCCCAGGGGAGTCTTGTCCCTGGAGGACATGGGAATGGAGGGGAGGGGATGGGGGAAAGGTGGGGGTGGGGGCGGGAGGTGGGGAGGACAGGGGAACCCATGGCTGATGTGTAAAATTAAAACACAAATATAATAATAATAAAAAAGAAATGGTGTTTGTAATTTCTGAAACATGTCTGTAAGAGAAGTGGAATTTGGGCTGGAGAGATAGCTCAGAGGTTAAGAGTACTGATTGCTCTTCCAGAGGTCCTGAGTTCAATTCCCAGCACCCACATGGTGGCTCACAACCATCTGTAATAAGATCTGCCACCCTCTTCTGTATACATAATAAATAAATACATTTAAGAAAAAAGAGAAGTGGAATTTTGGCTTTCTCTTGATAATTCGGTTTCTCCGGGCAGGTAGTTAGCAATGGAAGCTGATGCCATAGGAGCTTTGTTAGGCCACCAGATGCAAGCTTTATGCTTTAAGTGGAGGATGAAAGAATGATGTGAATCACAGTCTGAAGCTACTGAACTAGGCCCATGTGGCCTGTGGGACGGAAATCTAATTACATTTGTTTAACAATGCTTGGGTTCCTATCATTTGTAGTTGAACCTAATCTTAACTCATATCAACAAGAGCTTAAGCAAAGATAGCCCTCCACTCTCTGAAACCCTATAAAAATGAAAATAACAATGTCCACTTGCATATCCATTACAATCCTGAATTAAGAACATACATTTAATTCACCTGGAGTAATGCCAGGTGTGCAACAGGGTTACTATGCACACTGCTACTTTTTTAATAATGGCCTCTCCCCACCCAGTGTCTCTGTTCCACAAGTCATTTAATTTAAATAGGATCAAAACTCCTGTTCCCTGACAGCTGGTCCACCAGGGAAGTGTTGTGATCTCCTAGTGAAAATAGCACATACTGGGATATGTGGCGTTCAAGGGCCTAGACTTCCCAGGGACTACATGCTTCCAGCTTGGAAAATGGCCCTTCTTCCAGATGGTGTCACCTTGGGAGAAATGCATGGATTGATGGAAAATGAAAAGACTTCTCAACAGAAAGCAAGGTAAGTTCAAATGACTGATGACTGGGCAGAGAGCTAATGTGATAGGAAATCATTCACAATCTCTCTAATTTTTCCGCCTTAGGCCAGCACTCCCCACCCTACTTTCCTCTCTGTCTGCCAGTCAAGTGTGTATGAGTCTGAAAAGTAGGTTTGTGATCATAAATCACCACTTGTGGAAACATTTTCCTATAATAGGCTGACATGGAGGCAACAGAAAAAGTGGGAGCATGATTAATAGAGAATCTCCCTTTGGTGGAGTGTGTTTGGGGAAATCAGAGGGAAGTTGGACAATGCTTTCCTTCTCTTCTTTTTCCTCCCCTTTCAAAGGAGACTTGCTCTGACTGTGGGCTCCGTATGGCCCACTGTTAGCCTTTGGGGAAAACCCTTGGGATGAAACAGTACTAAGGATAACTAGACAGGACCCAATCCCTGGTTTGCCACTCAGCAGCTGTGTGGTCATTGGATCCCAAGCTGTTTACATTCTCCAGGACTCAGTGTGTTCACCTGCAAGTGAAAAATTAAACTAGGAATTTCTCTGGGCATGCAAATAAACAATACATTTAGTTAGTGTTTGCTGAATGAAGTAGCTTTATAAATGAATTCAATGTTGACCTTTTGCTAGTCACTTAGCTGGATTCCCCTCAGTTCTTAGTCATTCTTGACAATGGAAGTTAGGGGTCTGTTTGGAACATGTAGACAGCCGAAGCTCAACATTTGTGGGTTGAATCAGTCAATCATCAAACACTTATGAGACATTTGCCTTGTATGAAGTATTGCTTCAGGCACCAAGGAGCTGTGAGTAATAACAGGATTTTTTTTTTAATTGCAGAAGCTTTCTGTAGGAGGGAGGGATAAAATAATACAAAAACATTGGAACAAGCTAAGTTTATATGCTAATAAATGCCTGGGGAAATAAAATATGATGTAAGCTGCCTTGTGATAACGAAAGGAAGGGTATTAATTTAGACGTGTTATCTACAAAGCAGACTGCTTAGTTCAAACCTGCATTAGGCAACAGGGACACTCTGCAAAGATTGCAAGGAAGGGCTCTCAAGGCAGGGTGGCAGATAGGAAAACCCTGGAGGAGAACGAGTTAGGCATAAGTGAGGGACAAAAGGAGGACTGTCTGTGCCAATACAGAGAACAAATTAAAGGAACAAGAGAAGGATTTGAGTTTAAGGGAAGACAGATTGTGTATCATCTGCTGAGCGGAGAAAGAGTCTAGATTTCATTCTTTTTGCAATGGGAGGGCTTTGGAGGGTTTTAACTAGGGCACAGATATGATCTGATCTGTCCTCTAAAATGCTTTATCTTACTGCTTCCTATGGAAGCCATTCTGAAGAGGACAAGGTGTGTGACATAAAAGATAAGAGATTGTGACAGTAGTCCAGGTAATAGTTACAGGTGGCTTGCATGCCAGCTGCAGTAGTGGGAATGGGCCAGCCAGGAAAGGCCCAGAATGTGTTTTTGAAGAAAAATGATTTGCTGAGTGAAGGAGAGAAGTCAAAAGTGTTCCCTGAGCAGTGGGGGATGATGTTGGGTAGGAAGTAAAGAAATAAGAGAGTTGAGTGGGGGAGAAATCAATAGTTCTCCCACATCTGCGAAGTTTGAGATGCTTATCAGACAGCCAAGTGCAAATAAATGCTAAGCTAGCAGTT
Source organism: Onychomys torridus (assembly GCF_903995425.1). NCBI lineage: Eukaryota > Metazoa > Chordata > Mammalia > Rodentia > Cricetidae > Onychomys > Onychomys torridus. The sequence goes on along the minus strand of NC_050444.1, from coordinate 104,700,338 downwards.
GGGTGTGGGATTACACGACTCTGTAACTAATAAGAAATGTACTGAAGGAGCCACAAAGTTGAGACTGGTCAGCATGTAGATGCTATTAAAAGCCATGGAAGGGAATGAAATAACCTACAAATGCAGATATAGAGAGGACCAATGGCAGAGGCTTGAGGAGTTCCAACATTTAGAGGTCACTAGAAAATGAGTCTTCAGTGAAATCTGAAGAACATGCTGATTTCATGAAGCCTAGAGGTGAACTGTTTTGAAAAGAAAATACTAAATTACACCAAATGCCAACGAGAAGCCAAGCAGCAGAGAGGCAGAAAATCACCCATTAGCATAGATAAGATATGGGCTAGTGGCAACTTGTGTATTGTAGGAGGCTTCAGAGATACGCTCCCAATGATCACTGTTTCTCTTTATTTGTGCCCTTGTGCTGTCTCTTTCTCTTACATTGGGCTGGATCTGTTCACCTGTTTGCAATGCAGTGGCCATGATGCAATGTTTCCTCTGAGATTGGGTTCGAAAGGACTGGCTTCTTGATGATACTCTCCAATATTTGGTATGGGTGGTGTCATAGTGTAAACACGTAATAAGACAACTCTGCTGGGGAGCTGATGATATAGTTCAGTGTGTGAGGGTGCTTACCACCAAGCCTGATAATCTGAATGCAATCCCTCAAGCCCATGTGACAGAGAGAACCAACTCCTGCAAGTTTTCCTCAGACCTCTCTATACATGCACCTGGGATAAGCATATTAAACATACATGCACATGTGAGCAAATACACAAATAAATAAAAAATGTAAATTTCCTAAAACTATGTTGAAACTTCTTAGGCAATTGTGATAGAGTAAGAAAGAAATGTGTAACTGAAGACAGTATATTGATGGTTCATAAGCTCTAATCTGGTTAAGAAAGAAAGTGATAATCTGAAGTATACTTTACCACTGAGCTGTATCTCCAGGCTGTGAAAAAAATATTTCTCCCCACAAATAAGCCTGCAACACAGACTGCAAGCTGAAGCCAAAACAGATTAATGGTACCCCCAGAGTAGTAGCTATTTCCCAGACTTCTCAGCTGTCTGAATACACATTTATTGGGGGTTATTCCAGATAGAAATTTGTGCTGGATGTGAATGTCAGAAGCAAAGCTGTGAACACTGCTCTGAGGATTGGTATAGTGCCATAAGTCCCTGATTCTTAGCTCATTCCCATGGTCTGGGACACTGGATTTAATCCTTCAACTTCTTCAACTCCTGAATGTGGAGTGTGTGCAGTTTCATCAGGCTCTTTGTGAGGTCATGGGTTCTCTGGTGGAACCCTGGAGTCACAGGGTTGAATGTGATGAGAAACTTGGTTCTAACTTGGGCTTGTGGATGCTAGATTTTCCTCATGGATTCAAGTCTTCCTTGTTTCTCCTGCTTAACTCTATTGTGATGGCTATTCTTGGTTGTCAACTTGACTACATCTGGAATTAACTGAAATCCAAAAAATGGAGTGCTGTGGATATCACTCTGTATAAATAAAATGCTGATTGGCCAGTAGCCAGGCAGGAAATATAGGTGGGACAAGCAGAGAAGAGAATTGTGGGAGGTAGAAGGCTGGGGAGAAGAGACACCGCCAGCCGCCACCATGAGAAGAAACATGTAAAGACACTGGTAAGCCACAAGCCATGTGGCAAAGTATAGACTAACAGAAATGGGTTAATTTAAGATAGAAGAAGTAGATAACAAGCAGCCTGCCATGGCCATACAGTTTATAAGCAATATAAGCTTCTGTGTGTTTACTTGGTTGGGTCTGAGTGACTGTGGGACTGATGGATAAGAGAGATTTGTCCTGACTGTGGGCCAGGCAGGAAAACTCCAACTACAAATGGCGCCCAACATATTGGCAAGAGTTTCCACCTAAAACCTGACAAAAAAGATTCTAAAATGGAGCTAAAAACAGCTTCCTAGTTGTCTCAAGTTAGCGGCAGCCTGCCAGTTTGAGCTACTATGGCGGGTTCCTGGCGTGTGTGTCTGACCTGCTGTATGGCAGGAATGAGGAATCTACAAGCATCACTTTACTCTGCTGCATGTTGGATTTAGCCTTTGCTAGTTAAAAAAAAAAAAAAAAAAGTTTCTGAGCTATGCGCTGCTCTGATAGAACTGCTTCTGATAGTTGATGGTACACATGGCTCCAGACCCAGAGCTGGCGGTAAACTGTACCACCACCATGTTGGGAAGCTAAGGTGGGCAGAGCCAGCAGCCACAGCGGTGTTTCAGTCTTACAAAGATGGATACTACACAGAGAATCTGATTTATGTTGTCTTTGGAATTTTTAACTGCAGAAAAAGATTTGATTGTAAAAGCTGTTGAGTTAAACAAATATGTAAATGTTAAAGGTACCTTGACTTCAAAATTTGGATATAAGGATATGTTGCTTTGGAAAAGAGCCTCTGCTTTTGTTTCCACAGAAAGCCAGAGGCTGTGGATTTATTCCAGATTAAGATACATCAGGTTTGATCAGCCAAGACCACCTGAAAGGTCTCTGATGACACCATGGCCCAGATGATCCAACATCCAGAATGCTTTCAAGGCAACTGGCTCAGAGGCTTACCCTCACGGACTACTCCATAATCCTAAAATTTTCTTTGTGTCTCCATAAGATACAGCGCCCCCCTCCAGCAGGAAGTAGTAAGAAAAGCTACGCCCAAATTCCCAGCTGGCTTTGGAGATGGAATTGGCTCACTCCTTCTCTAAACCCAGACATATTGCTGGAAAAAAAAAAAGGTTAAGAGATTCTTGTGTCCCAAATCAGAAGAGCCCTCTGGTGTGGGACAGAGAAAATCCAATATTTTTATTTAAATCAGGTTGATTATAAATGTGATCTCTTTCTAAAAAAAAAAAAAAAAAAAGTACATATGATATAGATATAATAGGATGAAAGGGTAGATTAATGAACTTACTTTTAAAGAACAACAACTTGTTTAAAATGTCTTGCATTGGTATATATCTTAGTCTATTGATACAAACTTAATTTTGTTATTCTGTATATATATATTTCTACTCAAATTTGAGGTATTATGTTTATGCAACTCATTTAGATTGTAATGGATAATTAAGAAATACAGATCAATTAGTCTTCTATGATAGTTAAACTTATGGTCATGTTAAGTTTTCTAGTTATACATAGATATATTTCAGATAGACAAGTAATCTTCAAACATTTCAAAGACCTACATAATATGACATTTAAAATATTTTTAAAATTTAGCCTTTCTGGACAGTGAGACATGTCTGCTCCTGGCAGCACCAGATTTACTTCAGAGAGGAGGATGGGCATTGAAGACACTTCATATGGAGTTTATCTTCACCTTGGCAAAAATAGCCATTTGGGCAAGAAACTGTTCTTGCCTGGACTGCTTGATCTACTGGACGTGCAGGACCCATAGAAAGGTGACCACTAAACTTTGCTTGACAAAATGGTCCTTCAGGTTCCTGCTTCACAGAGGAAACTGCCAGACATTCTACAGGACACTGAGAGAAGTGACCGAGGGACTGTAGCCCTGTGGGCTGAAGACAAATGCCCCAACTTTACAAAGGAATATTAGGTGACTGTCCAGGCTACCAGCTGTCTCTGTCTATCCTGCAAGACTCCCGAAAGTTGCTTACATCCTTCTCCTGGTTGTCAGATAATATTATATCCTTCTGAGGTCTTTGATGTAGTTGAAGACTAGATAGATATAATTTCCTCATTTATGATAAAAGGTAAGTTAGATATAAAACCTTAAACTCACAAATATAAGATAGCTAGGATATCTTCTTTAATATTATAACTGTAATTCTTGCTTGATAATATTTTTGTTATCTGTTATTTTACTATGTGAAAGTTAACCTTCCTTTTTTAACAAAAAAGAAAAGGGGAAGTGCTGTGGATATCACTCTGTATAAATAAAATGCTGATTGGCCAATAGCCAGGCAGGAAATATAGGTGGGACAAGCAGAGAAGAGAATTGTGGGAGGTGGAAGGCTGGGGAGAAGAGACACTGCCAGCCGCCACCATGAGAAGAAACATGTAAAGACACTGGTAAGCCACAAGCCATGTGGCAAAGTATAGACTAACAGAAATGGGTTAATTTAAGATAGAAGAAGTAGATAACAAGCAGCCTGCCATGGCCATACAGTTTATAAGCAATATAAGCTCTGTGTGTTTACTTGGTTGGGTCTGAGTGACTGTGGGACTGATGGATAAGAGAGATTTGATCTGACTGTGGGCCAGGCAGGAAAACTCCAACTACAATGGAGGGCACACCTGTGAAGGATTTTTCTTAATTTGAAGTAGGAAGACACATGCCTTTAATCTGGACCTTGAGGCAGGAAGACACACCTTTAATCTGGGACACACATTCTTCTGGAAGCCCTAAAGACATGAAAGAAGGAAGTTTTTGCTCTTTGCCTGCTTGCTCTTGCTTTGCTATCAAGTCCATTCCTTCACTGGTATTAGAGACTACTTCTTTAGAATTTCAAAGTCTACTGAAGACCAGCTAAGACATCTAGCCTTGTGGACTGGACAATTTCTGGATTCTTGGACCTTCTGTTCATAACCAGACTTCGTTGGATTAGCTGGACCATAGCCTGAAAGTCATTATAATAAATCCCCTTTATATATATATATAATCTATATTAATTAAATATATGTTAATTAAATATAAATATATAGAGATGTATATATATAAAGAGATTCATTCTATAAGTTCTGTTACTCTAGAGAACCCCAATACACCTACCATCAACCTCAAGCTCTTTCTACCTGCCTTCTCAGTTGACCACAGCAACTCAGGTCACCACCACATACAGAGGCAACAGGTTCTAGATTTAGGATAGATCATAGTCCATGTCATCCAAAATGAGTCTGCTTCAATGCTTCAATGACACTCTTAGATCTATATCAAAAAGTGGGTAATTTAGTTAAGCATTATTCAGTTTCCATGAGTTTGTAGACTTTCTGTAATTTGTGTTGTTGTTGAATTCTAACTTTAAGCCATGGTGAGCTGATAAGATACAGGGAGTTATTCCAATTTTTTTGGTATCTGTTCAGTGTTGACTCCCATGGGAGGCCTTACCCCTTCTGAGGAGTGGATGTAGGGTAGAAGGGAGGTGGAAGGAGGGAACAGGAGTTGAGGAGGGAAGGGAAACTGTGGTTGGTATGGAAATTAAATAAAAAAAATAATGAAAACAAAAAAAAAATTATCATCAATTTTTAAAAGTGGGTAAAACAAAATTAGAACCATACTTATACTGAATACTTCCAATTTCTATTGCTCTAAGATACCTCTTAGGCCTACTAGTAACTGGTATATTTTATGAAAAGGCACAGAATCAAAATGGCAATGCTCACAGATAATATTGGTGGTGCCTCCAAGATGTGGTAAGTCCAAAACAGGGCCAGTCACATTGCACACCTGAGGTTGGAGATGCTGAATGAAAGAGATGAAAGCTCTGGGCAAGTTGATTGTATATTCCTCATCATTTGGTTTTGTCAGTGAGCAAGAAAGGCAATGCAGGATAGATATTCAAATTTTGGCAAATGAAATGAAAGGTAGTTTATTAGCAGATTTTTCAGGTCATTTGTACCTAATTAGAAACGTGTAAGAACATAAGTTCTTGTAAAGCCATTTCTTAGAAAACATTAAAACACAGTGAAAGTACACTGTTTACAGAGTGAGAATGAGGGAAGGACCTACTTAAGGTTGAATGGATGCTTTTAAATTATCCTCAAGCTTAAGTGCTTAATTATCACTAGAAGACATGATCACCTAAGGACTCCATCAGTGCAGTGAGAGTAATATGAGGGTCATGGGAAACTGGGAGAAAACAGACATGAGGTGAGTCAATGTGTTTCATAAGTTGCCTAATCCTCTATGCCTCTGAAGAAGCAACCACGTGAAAAAAACAAAACTCTATGATTCTTGTATAACTATCAGATGCCTGTCTAGGCCCCTGACCACTTTCCAAAAATGGCATGTTCCCTCTCCTTTAGAAAATGTCTTCTCCTCTGTGTTTCCCACTCCCTGGCTATGCAATTTGGTATGCCCCAGGGACCTGACCACAGTGATGCTTCAGGAATGGTCATGCCATTTAAGTCAATCCAATCCTATTTCTGCAGGTCTTCCTGCTCTTCCCAAGGGCTATGGAGATAGGTTTCCAGAGATGCTGGAGGCCATCTCTCCTTCCAGTTAGACTCACTTGTGAAAGTGCTGAAATGAGGAAAGAATTAGAATTGAGAATCCCTTCCGCAATTTCTCTTTCAAGGCAATTGTTTTCATTAGTCTTTCTGCATATCTTTGGAACCTAGATAGCCCTGATCAGCTTCTAGCTGCCTTGTTGGACATGCTTTTTCATTTAATGCAACACCACTCAGCACAGGAAAGTCTAAAGAGTGACATTTTGAGGTATTTTTCTATGTTGTTTGTTGCTTGCTTTTCAATAATTTATATTAATTTTCAACTTGTGGGTTGGCTTTTGCATCTCCTTAGAAATCTTTTTTTTTTCAGTAAAGACAATGTGGAAACTATATATGTTTGTTGGCAGCTTCACAGTGGTGAGAAGCATTGTAACCTAGTGAATTCCATGAGCATGGGCTCAATGCCACACTTCTTTGGTTGTGAATTGAGCTCCTTGATCAGAAGCAATGCTGTTTATAATACCACAATGATTGGTAAGGCACTCTCTAAGTACATGGATGGTAATTTTAGAAGAAGCATCATGTACAATAAGGGCCAATTGATACCCAGAATAATAATCAGTAGTAGGAACCCAGAGGCATTTGGGCTGCTTTGTGTAAATTACTCATACCTTCAGGTCCTACTAAGACCCAATTACATTCATACCACTCTAGTTTGATAATGGATTGCTTACAGTGAACATCCAACTTTATGACTTGATGGATCTGATAAAAAGCCAGCTCATGATGGCTGTCTCAAGTTACATGATAACTTGGTGACCCATTATCCAGTGTTGAGCTTCCATTAAGACCCAGAAGCAAGCTAAGAGCTATCACTCAAAGGGAGAATAGTTGTCTGTAGATGACTGAAAGGCTTTGCTCCAAAAGCCCACAGGCTGTGTCTCACTTTTTAGTGGATGCCAACACTCTGAGGAGCATCCCTATCTGCCACTGACACATACCTCAAGTATCACCAGGTTTGCTCTATCATATCGCTCAGTGGCAGAGCAGCCTGCACAACAGCCTGGACCTGTTGAAGAGCCTTCTGCTGTTCTGAGACCCACACAAAACTAGCAGCTTTTAAAGTCAATTTATATATAGACCGGACTAACACCCTGAAGTGAGAAATATACTACCTCCAGAATGTTCAAAGGTCCATTAAGCTCTGAGCCTCTTTGTTTGTGGTAGAAGGGCCTAGGTATCATAACTTACCCTTCGCTTTAGAAAAAATATCTCAGCATGCTCCATACAAGTAGACTCCTAGAAATTTTACTAAAGTAAAATGCCCTTGAATTTGCTTGGATTCATTTTTCATATTCTGGTACATAAATATTTTACAAAAAGCTCCACAGTGGTTGCTACCTCCTGCTTACCGAGTCTAATTAGCATAAGGGACCAGTGTGACACTCTGTGGAAGAGACAGGAAATTAAGATCCCTGTGAACTAAGTTGTGACACAGGGCTGGACAGTTAATATACTCTTTAGGTAAAGATACACTACTGGCCTTGCTGGTTGAAAGCAAATTACTTCTAGAGATCCTTATGGATAGATATGGGGAGGGGGGAAGAAACATTCACAAGATAAATAGCTACCTACCAGGTACCTGGAGATATGCCAGTACCTGGTATAGCAACTGCAACCGGAGTCATTGGATTAGGCTTATGATAATCAATTGTTACTTTCCATAATCTACTCATCTTCTATGTAGGCTAAATAGGAGAATTTAACTGGGTTGTAGTGGGAACCATTACCTCTGTATCTTTCAAGTCCTTTGTGGTGCTAATCTCTGTAATCTCTCAAGGGATGTGACATTGTTTCTGATTCACCTTTCTCCTTGGCAGTGGCAGCTCTAATGGCTTCCATGTGAGCTTTCCAACCACAGTTTCCCTCACCTCACAGGAAACCAATGTGGGCACGCTGCCAACTTCTGCATGTCCCTGGCCCACATCTGGATTCCGAAACTGGAAAAATAACCACAGGATGAGCCCAGGAGCCCACTGGACCAGCTGTGAGTCATTCTTTGACTAAAGAACCATCGATCACTTGACCTACATAAGTTTCTACTTTAACTAAAGAGCCACATTCTGACTGAGATCTCTAGGAATCAATATCAATTCAGATCCAGTATTTAGTGGTCCCTGAAGGTCTGATTATTTCCTTTCCTCTGATGTGCAGTGACCCTGGGAATGAGCCTTGGGTCCCTTTGCAGAGAGCTGGAGAAAGATTGACAGTAAGTTGTTATAGTAGTTTAAAAGTTTCCTTCTCCAGAGGATCTGGTCTGCGCTTTGCTCAAAGGGTTTTTGTTCCCTAAACCAACTCATGGCTGAGAAGAGATTGCATGGCTGTGTTAGTTGTTGCTATGATTCAGGAAAACAGTTTGTTAATTTGCTCTGAAATTTTCTGCTTCTAAAGATTGAGCAAGAATTTAGCAGGTTTTCTATCACTTCCAGGAACAGTGTGATTAATTAGTCAATGCCATAGTTCATACTTCAGACCATTGTTTTGCCTCTGCTGTCCATTGTAGTAAGTATGCTCACCTTGTCTTTGGTGACTGAGTGCTGGCACTTGGCCCTTTCCATCCTGGGATCCAATTAGACTCATTGCATTTCAGTTACTCAGTTGAGTGTCTGTACCAGAGCTCTTCAAGTATTGTGGCTCTCCTGTCACAGATTTGTTTCTTAGAGTATTAGTGAAGGATATCTTATGGATCCTCCTATTGTGGAGGAGTAGGTTTTATATAGCAATTCCCCTCCAGCATCCCAGTTTCCTTGAGCCTCTAAATCCTTTCATCAACATTAAGCCAAGGGAAATCAGACATCTCCAGCTCATTCACAGCATGCCATCTTTTGACCATGTCTCAGTCAACCAATCAAACAAACTGTGAACATCTTGTTTTAACTGTGTGAGCTGCACCATTAAACTCAGAATATCTTCTTGGTAGGCCCATATCAATACACTCAAACAAACCTAGATTAACTTTCCTTCTACCATTATTGTACACCTTTAAAAATCTATCCCCTTGCAAGAATTTTTTAGCAGTATCTTTTTTCTCCTCATGGGTCAAACTGCATACTTCACCCCTAGCAATCTGCTGAGACCTGAGTTGGATTACAGGTCTAGGTATATAGATGAAGATGGGTGGTGAAAGTAGGTCCTGTGGAGACAGGCATTGTCTTTCTTGGTGTCTCCATTCAGGAAATGTAATGCTGGTCCCATAGACAGTGCAAAATAGATTATCAGTCATGGAGAATGAAATACTATTGAGGGTGCTGGTGAGGGCTGGCTTGGAGATCTATCTGCCAGTTAGGGTAGGAAGACTAATTCCTCAGATAAAACAAAGCCACCAGAATCTGAGGATTCAGTGTCCTCAGCCTTATCATAGTCCTTCCATAATCTCCATCCCAAGTTGTAGAGCCTTCTTTTCCCATTGGTGCCGTCATTGTAACTGCAGAGACCCTTCAAGGCTGAGGCTTAAATTTATGCTGCAACTCAGCCAATCACATGATCAGGGTTGTGTCTGGTTTTTAGCAGCTTCAGCTCTATGGCTGCTAGAAAGAAGATTCTCAGGACACACTAAGAACCATTGAGATTGTTTATGCACATCTGGTGCTGGGAAGTTACATTTCTTAGCTATTTTCTCCCTTCATTACTTTTTCTAGAAAAGCAACTAGCCAGCATCATTATATTCCTTGGTTTTCCAGAAATGTTCAGAGTTTTTATATACAATCACTAATTCCTTGCCTCTCACAGTGGTAAGTCTGGAGTGTCAAAGGCATTTGACTTGCATATTCTTTAAACAGTTCATGTCTTAGGGTTTCTATTGCTGTGAAGAGACATAATGACCACAGCAACTCATATAAAGGAAAACATTTCATTGTAGTGGCTTGCATACAATTCAGAGGTTTAGTCCATTATCATCATAGGGGGAAGCAAGGCAGCATGCAGACTATCCTCATGCAAGAATTTTTTAGTTGTATAGTATACATCCTTATGGGTCAAACTGTATATTTCACCTCTAGGGATCTGCTGAGACCTGAGCTAGAGAAGGAGTTGAGAGTTCTTACACTTCAACTCACAGGCAATAGGAATTGGTCTGACTCTCTGGGTGTGGCTTGTGCATATGTGAGACCTCAAAGCCCACCTTCATAGTGACACACTTCTTCCAACAGGACCACACCTACTCCAACAAGGCCATATCTCTTAATAGTGCCACTCCCTTTGGGGGCCATTTTATTTCAAGGATATTTTTTTTTTAGCTGAGGATCGAACCCAGGGCCTTGCACTTGCTAGGCAAGCGCTCTACCACTGAGCTAAATCCCCCAGCCCAGCCATTTTATTTCAAACCACAGTTCACATTATAAATTATCCATGCTTTTCATACTCTCTCTTAGTTTCCTTTCCTGCTGCTGTGGTCAAATAATCCAACAGAAGCAGTCCAGGGAGGCAAGATTTATTTCAGCTCATAGTTCAAGGGTGCAGTCCACTGTGTTAGGAAAATCCGAGTATAAAGCATTTAAGATAGTTTGTCATGTCTCACTCATAATAAGAAACTGGAGGACAATAACTAAAGAGCACGCTCAGCTTGTGTGCTAGTTAGTTTTATTCTAACTTGATATAATCTGGAGTCATTTGGGAATAGGGAACCTCAACTGAGAAAACTGTCCCACCAGATTGGCCCATGGGGCATTTTCATGATTGCTGATTGATTTGGGAGAGCTCAGCTCACTGTGTGCAGTGCCACCTCTGAGCTGGTGGTCCTAGCTGCTATAAGAGGGCAGAGTAAGTGAGCAATGAGCAGCAAGCCACTAAGCAACACTCCTCCACAGCCTCTGCATCAGCTCCTGCACTCTCTCACGGTGATAAACTGTGATATGGAAGTATAAGCTGAAATAAACCCTTTTCACAGTGTATTATCACAGCAATACAAATCCTAACTAAGACAGCTGATTTCCTCCTTTTATAGAGGAAGACTCTTTTATAGAGTCCATGTTCCAAATTGGTCTAGTTTGTTTTCTGTTTCTGTGATAAAACACTGACCAAAAGCAACTTGGAATAGAAAGAGTTTAGTTAACCTTACAGGTAATATTCTATCATTAAGAAAAGCCAAGGCAGAACCTTGAAATAGAAACCACAGAAAGATGTTGTTTACTGGAAGGCTTCCAGGTTCATGTTCACATACATATCTACTTTATACAACCCAGGCCCATTGAGTAAGGAATGATACCTCACACAATGGGCTGGGCTTGCCTACATTGATTAATAATCAAGAACATGCCCCACAGATATCCCAATAGGCCACTGTGTTGGAGGCCATTCCTCAATTAAGGTTTCCTTTTCCAAGGTTTGTTAAGTTGACAACCAAGATTAGTCATCACATCAACCTATGAAATATCATACTCCCTGGGTTGGTCTAACCAAGGTGATCTCCTATGGACATGCCCAGAGGCTAATCTAACCTAGATAATACCTCACAGGGGGGCCAGAGGACTTGTCTCCTAGGTGATTAGGTGATTATAGAGCTTGTCAGGCTGGCAACACAAAATATCACAGCTCTACCACTTGTCAACCTGACACCCAAATACATCATTCATCAGTCATAATTTTCCACCCCTTGGTCCCATAAGGTCACAACTATCTTAAAATACAAAATTTCATTTAGTCCAACTTTAAAGGTCCTCATGGTCTTTAACAATTCCAACACTTTTTTAAAGTCTAGAGTCTAAATCTCATCTTGAGACCCAAGGAAATCTGTTAACTATGAGAGCTGGGCAAACAAACAAACAAATGGAAGACAAGTTATGTAGTTCCAATGCATAATAACACTGAGTAAACATTCTTATTCTAGAAGGGAAGAATTAGGGCTTAGCAAGGAGGAATCATATCAAAGCAAAACAAAAATCTAGTAGGGAAAACACTGAATCTTGAAGCTCTCTATCTTATGCCTAGGGCTTGCTACAGAATCAACCAGAACTCTTTAGGAATTAGGCAACCTGGCCTCTCCACTTCTGCCTCCTATAACACACACCTCTTTCTAGAGACAGCTTCATTCTATACATGCAGCTTTACTCAGCAGATGTCCCATATTTCAACATCTACAATACCCCAAGGTCTCTCATACAACATAGGCTTAACTTTTACAGCTGCACACAGTGTCCTCTCAGGGAATCCTTGCAAGGACACCAATGCTGACCTATATTGTCTGGTCTCAGCTGCTCTCAGAAACTGTGGAGCAGGACTATATGACAACCTCAATCCTGTATCTTATGTACTTGAAGTATCACAAGGACAACACCACTAAGTTCTGATATCAGCTCCCAACATAGCCTGACCCTAAACAACAGTTGTATTGGTCTGTGTGCTGATTTGAGGAAAACACTTTCCCATACAGTTGCTCTCAAGAATCAGGGAGCACCTTCAGTTTAGGCTTTCTTTATTCAAATAAACATTTATCTAAACAAGACAGAGCTTTCAATGGGTGGGATTTGCTCTCAAGACTCCTTTCCAGTTATACTAGCGCAGCAAAGATTTCTCTTTAGTGGTGCTGATCTTCAACAATTATACCTGCTCTCAGAACCAGCCTGAATTATAGGTGGAGTTTCTCTGTATCTCGGCAGCTGCTCCCAAATAACCATTCAGAGACTTATTATTAATTACAAATGCTCTGTCCATAGCTCAGGCTTATTGGTAGCTAACTCTTACATTTAAAATTAATCTATATCTTTAATCTCCTTTATGCCATGTGGCTGTGCTTTCATGTGGCACCCAACATGGACCATCTACATTCACAGAAAACCTAAGAGAGCTTTAAATGGGTTATAAACACAAAAACAGAGCCAAATGTGGCTTTCTAATCTCATGTCTCTCATGCTGGCAGCAGTACTGAGATGTATTTACCAGCAGCTGCCTGTGGGAAGAGCCAGCCCCCAGCTGCCAGCCTCCATGCACTACAGCCATGCACTAAGCTAAGATACACTGGTGGTAGCTAACATAACAGTTTTAGATTAATCACATAAGATCAAAAACAATACAGATACTCAGTAAAGACAGATCCAGACTGAAATAAAACCTCTAAACCAGTTACAGTATGTTTGAAAATATACATAAGCTTGGGAGAGAAAAGGAAAAGGGTAGACAGTCATAACTTAAAAATAGTTTAAAAATAATAGTAAAGTCGTTAAAAAAGGAATAGAATAAAAAATATAATAAACCTCCCCCAAAATGGAAAATACATAAGAGAGTCTAGATTCTGTATGTTATTGTGTTGTCTTCAGATTTTCTGATTGCTAGTAAAGAATGGCAGCTGCTAAGACACATTGGATTATGAAAACTGCTGGATTAAACCCATCTATATATTTTTAAAATGTCTTGACTTCAAAATGAAAGTCAAAAGATATGTTAGTTTGGGGAAGAGGTTATGCTTTTATTTCCTCAGGAGATGAGACGTTGTGGATTCATTCCATGTTGATATGGATCGGATTTCATTAAGGAAGACTCCCTGAAAATCCTAACTACAAACATAAAAAAATAAACCTAAAAGAACTACAAGACATGTGTCGCATATTTTACCTATTCAAACATAAAACAAACAATCATCTTTGGCTGATTTGTGTATAATGCACAGTCTATACTTGTATTAATACAGATATGTATGTTTAAAAGTTTATGTAATTTCAGAGCAAGGGGACCAGAAACTAATAAAAATGGATGGCCCAGGTGACCCAGCAGCCAGAACAGCTATAAGGCTACTGATTGAGATGATCCAGCCTCACAGAATACTCCAGCCAAGACTTAACAATCATCCTGGTTTTTTTCAAGGTTCCTCCAAAGATTCCAGCACCCCCAGACAGCAGGAATCAGTCTAGGAAAAACAATACCCACATTCCCAAAAGATGGGTTATGGATGTTTATTATCAATTAAGAGGGGTTGGTTAGAACTTGTCATTGGGCATAGTTAGGAAAAAAAAAAAGCCAAACAAAAGATCCATTAAGTTAAAGTCAAAGGTCTGTTTCTAAAGGGAAAAGGGGAGATATGATATAGAAATGATGAGATAAAAGAGTAGATTATGGAATCTACTTTAATCCAAAAAACAACTGTTAATCTCAAAATATTTTACATTGGTATGGATTTTGGTTTATTAACACAAATTTAAAGTTAATTTTGTTATACTGTATGTATGTTTCTACCCTTGTTTAGGGTATTGTGTTTATGCAGCTCACTTAAAAATGTAATATGTAATTAAGAAATACAGATTAATAATCATCTATAATAGTCAAACTTATAGTCATGTTAGGTATGTTTTCAAGGTCATACACAGATGCATTTAGATAGATATATGGTCTTCAAACACTTAAAAGACCAACAGAATATGGCATTCAGTATGTTTAATAACCTAAAGGCTTTTCATGACAGTGAAACATGTCTTCTTGTGACAGCACCAATTTATTTCAAAGGAAGAAAATGGGCATCAAAGAAACTTCATATGGCATTTGTTTTCTTTATGGAGAAAGCTGCCATTTGGGGTGAGAAACTGCCCTTGCCTCAGTTGCTGACAGTTACGGTCCAAACTGGACCAGCAGGACACAAAAGAAAAGGACTGCCAAACTTTGCCAAAACAAAGTAGGACAGTCCTTCAAAATTCCCTGCTTCTCAAAAAATGTCTGTCAGATATACTAGGTCTATCGGTCAAAGTTGTTACAGAAGAACTTTGGGTGACTAACTGTCTGGGCACCCAGATGTCACTGTCATTAGTTAGCTTTTCACCCTTCTGGGGTCTTTAATGAAGTTAAAAACTAAATAATTAAACTTATGGTTTTCTTTAGTTTTGATAAAAAGTAAATCAGGTATAAAACTTTAGATTCACAAACATAAGATAAATAATAGAGTATTTTCTCTAATTTTGCCAAACACAAATATTGTAATTGTAATTCTTACTTGATAACTGCTTTTGTTATATATACTTTTACTATGTTAAAGTTAAAACTTTCTTTTTAATTAGGCAAAAATGGGGAAATGTTGTGGAATAATCTTTTTGTACACTGTGAAGACGTGTCTTTGCCATGGCACCTTCTGACTGTCAGTAGCTAAGCAAGAGGTATGGGGAGAACAGCCAGACAGAGAATGCTGAGAGGAAGAAGGGCAGCATCTCAGGAGTCAAGAGAGATACAGAGAGAAGCAAGATGAATGTGTCCTGTTGAAAGAAAGTATAGCCACATGGCAAAGGGTAGATAAGAAATATGGGTTACTTTAAAATGTAAGAGTTAGCTAGTAACCAGCCTGAGCTATCAGCCAAGCATTTAGAATCAATAATAAGTCTCCAAATGGTTATTTGGGAGCACCTGTTGAGACACAGAGAAACTCCACCTACACTGAATGTACTCTAGCCTTGAGAGATCTCATTGCCAAACGAATTAGTCCATTGTCTTCCAATTCAACTCAAGTCCTCAAGACAGAGGCAGAATGAAACCAAACTCATAGCCAACCACACAAATGGCCCCCATTCCAGTTTCTAATAGAATCTTAGTTCCTCTCACAAAACTCATGATGCGTGCTCCCATAGTGCACATTTCTCTCAGTATTTGTCTTCTGAGGACCCAGAGAATGGTCTATTAGGCTCTATTCACATCACTTAAGTGTTTTTCTAGCCTTAAGTTCTAAACTCTTCCATATTCCTCCCACAAACCAGTTACAAAGACCTGAGAACCACATGACCAGATTTATCAGACTAACAGCCCCACTTACGGGTACCAATTTTCTGTCCTTATTTTTCTGTTGCTGTGGGGAAAATATCTGATTAAATCAACACAAGCAAGAAACTGTAAGGATATCAACTCAGCAGGAACCTGAGATTGCTGATCAAACAGAATCCACAATCAGAAATCAGGCAACAGTGAATGAATGTTTTTGCTCGGTTTATTTTTTTTTTTTTCGTTTTTATGCAGTCCAGGATCCTAATTCAGGAAATAGTGCCACCCACAGTGAACTGGCCTTGCCACCCTAATGACCCTAACCAAGACAATCCCTTCAGAGGCTAAGATAACCTGATATCCCCTCAAAGGTGAGTCAGAAACCTGTCTCCTAGGTGATTCTAGACCCTTTCAAGTTGACAATTAACACTATCATATTACAAGAAAGTCTTTGGGTGTAATAGAATTAGAAAGATAGCTCCAGATTCCATCAGGCCTTTTACATCCATCCTTATTGTCAGTCTTGTTCCTCTGGAACCACTCACAGTACCAAAATCTGTATCAGGCATGGTAATCTACAAGAAAAACAGAGGGGTGGAGGGGTATTAAAAAGCCTTATAAAATACCAGCTGAACAAATTAGTCCATTATCTTTAATTAATGTGAACAATGGCCATTACAAACTAGAGAGACTTGGGACTGAGAACATGATAACTAATAAACCACAAAGCTGGGATGCCTTAGAAGTGCCAATCTGGCACTGAAGGTCAGGACGGTCACAGGTCTTTGGTCCACATTGGAAAGCAAAGAAGCTGGTGCCTGGTGTAGGGAAATGTCAGCAGTAGCAATAGACAAACTTGCTTCAGAAGAAGAACCAAAGACAGACAGGTGCCACTGCCTTTTCCTTGAACCTCTTCTTGTTTTGGCCACCCACATTAGAAGGTGCCACTCACTTTGAGGAAGATGCTTCACTCCTCAGTTAATCTCCTCTGGAAACTCCCTCACAGATACACCCCAATGGCCCCACCTTGGTGGTTTTAAATCCCTAAGTTGATGATCAGGACCATTACAATCACAGATAGCAAAACCAAAATGTCAAAAGAATGATAACACAAAGGCCCCAGAAGAAAACAATGCAATACTTGTTAAGTAAATAAAGATCTAACATTTAATAACTGTAACGTACTTTTTTCATGGGGAAAACCACAGTGACTGTGAAATAACCACTCGTTCTGTTGTCCTTTCCTGTGTCCATACAATATTCTAGGAGGGCCATTTCCCTTTAACGGTAAATCAAGAACCTTCAAAATACTTACACTTTCCTCCACTTTTGAGAATCACAACCCCTGAAATGAGAGATAAAGACAAAGACTAATATGTGACAAATCTAAATGGAATTGCTTCTATTAAAATTGTAAACACTATCAATGTACAAAAGAAGAATGGTCGAATGAATTATAGAACATCACAGGTTGAATTATTCAACAGCTATTAAAAATAATGTTTCTGAGAAGTTGCAGTAACATGGAGAAATATTCATGACTTAACACCCCGAGGAAAGCAGGACAAAAGACAAATGTACTGAGGAGCCCCTGATGTGGAAAGTGACTGCCTCTGCTGAAACTCTGCTTTGAGAAAACCACCCTGAAAAGCTAGCTGTTCATGCTCAATGCTGCTTGAACTTGTAGTGAGATTGTGTTATGTGTAAAAGTAACCACATGCCTGATACAAAAGTAAATTATCAAATGGGGGAGAAAGGGCCCTAAGTTAATGTTGGCAATGTTGCCTTCAATTCCACCCAGTGTGTTCCCCCTAGTGAGCCTCAGATAAAAGATGGGTGATGGAGTGAGAGACAATGTTAAGTTGCCATAAAAGAATGCTTCCCCCCCACCCCCCCCCCCCGGCTATGGGTGATAAATGGTTTTGAAGGTGGTTTGTCAAAGAGGAAGCCCAAGCAGGATTTGAATTATGGAGTGTTGTCATGCCATTTGTTAGGTGGGACTCTTTTAAAGACAGTATTCTTTTAGTACTGTACGTTGAGATGAGAGGGAGAGAACATTACTAGTTCACAATTCTGTTATTTGAGCTTTCATTAATTATTTATAGCCTAACTTCTTCCCCAAGAAGCAATTTAAGGTGATTTCCAGAAATGATGTGGGGTTACGGACAAGAGTGTTTTTAACCTTGAGATGTAGCACGTGATAGAGTATGTGCATAACATGGATGCAATCCCCAGCACTACTCCCCCTCAGCCTCACAAAATCCAAGTGTTCATCCTGGATCACCTGACCTGAGTCCCACTTCCCCTGGGAAACGGGCACCCAACCCTGACTTTCCCTAATATCTTGGGCTCCCACTTCCCATTAATGGTGTCTAGATGCCAGGAGCTCTTTTCCCAGGATTTTGTGGACATTAGGCACTCATTTAACTGCTTCGCATCAGAGACTCTCCCCATTAATAAGGTATTTTTATGTTCCTTCCGCAGTTACAGGAAAACAATGAGTGTTGTTGATCCTTCCCTGGAACATTCTGGATCTGCCTTACCCAACTGCCTCTACACAGGAGGGCAATCCACCTGTGGCACAAAAAGCTGTGAGGATTTGTCAAAAACAACCTCTTTCTCCAGTGTGGTCCCCCAAGCCTCACTGGTTTACATGATAGAAAAAAAAAAATGCCTGTGTCACTGGATAGAAATGATAACTAAAAAATGTGGACAAGGACATGAGATGGAACCAGAATTGCTCTAAATCAAGAGTATAGCATGAAACTATGCACACCTGCAGCCTGGAAGTTCAGCTGCTTTTCTTTCAGGGTATTTCTCACTCCCCCTTTACTATCCATAGCAAGACTCCAAGGACCAGCTTGAGCAATCCTAAGCAACCAGTCTTTCTCTACCTCCTTTACTGCTCCCAGAGCTTTACGGAAAGCGTCCACAAGCTTCACTTGGTGGTGGCTTGTTTCCTAGCTTGCCATCTTACGTGGAGCTGGGCACCACCACCCTTCTCAGAACAAGATTCATCCTGAGCTCTGCTGCTTTACCCATTCTTCACTCCCAGCACTGGTAGATCCCACATTCAAAGTCACTGTCTAGAATATTCATATATAGGACTTTTCTGAAAGTAAGGGAACTATCCTAAGAACTTTCCACCAATAAAAAAAGGTATTTTAAAAATAGGAGTTGGGGGAAGGGGCTGGGGGGAAAAAGTAGGGGTGGGGGCAGGAGGTGGGGACAGGGGAACCCATGGCTGATGTATAAAATTAAAACACATAATAATAATAAAATAAATAAATAAAAACTGTTGATACTGTGAAAAAAATTTAAAAAAATAAAAATAAAAATAGGAGTTGGATACTAAAATGGTCATTGTCCTTAGACTTATAGGCCAAACCCAATAGCTTCTTCTTCACCAGTCATCTTTGTCTTCATAGACTCTTAACATTTTGTTATGAGTTCCCTCCTGGACCCTAGAACCCAGCCGTCACTAGGGTCTAACAAAGAAGGAAGACGTTGCTTTTTCCTTATCCTCCATCTCAGGACAATCTTGATGTGAGTCTCAGAAAGAAAGGCAGAGTTCTATAATAATATTCTGAGTAATGTAGCATTCATATTGCCTGAAGTCACCTATTTTTAAACAAGAATTTTTACTTTATCTTTGCAAAAGAAAAGGAAAACTAAGTCTTCCAGTGTAACAACTAGTCCTTGAAAATGAATAAAAAGAGCTGACAGCTTAGAGCTGGACCACCTTAGATCACTATTTCAAAAGCATGGCTCAATGTGGTTTTTTTTGGTAGGCCACAAATGAAGTCCTCTAGAAACAACTGCAGAAGTAAGCGTAATTCACTTTGTGTTTCAAGGTGCCCATAAGTCTATACCATAAAAATAAAAGTTCTGATGGAAGAGGTGGTGGAAGGGGGAGAGGCAGAGGGAGGAGAGGGAGAAAGGGATACTGTTACAGGAACCTCTTAGTACTCATACAGTTAACACAGCAGCAAGTTTTATGAGGCCATTTCCTAGTGATCCCCACTAAGTTGGAGGCATCTTCATCTTCAGTATTTGGAGAACCAATTACAACTGGGTTAAGAGCATAGCTTGACCTAACCCAGAGGTAGGTTTTCAAGAATTCAGCCAGAGATTCTTGATACAACCCTTTACAGATGGCTTCATTCTGTGAACACACACACACACACACACACACACACACACACACACACACACACCTGTAATCAGTTCTCCCACTTCAAGTTTATTCCTAGTTCATAAATGAATCTCTTTAAAAATACATTTAATGTCATCACAGAAATTGAGATGTTACTTGACTGGAAATAAACAGGCTGACAAGGATACTATTGCACACGCTTAGGTTCTTAGCAAATAATAATGTCTCATGATTTCTGTTGAACCTACCCTGACACTTACCGAGATAAACACCTGTCCATGTTTATGTGAGAGACAATAAAAATTGGGAAATATGAAAGAAAAGAAAGTTCAGTGACAATAACATGTCATTAGATTTAACTTTCATAACCAAATTTGTTGACACTAACCAATAAGAAAGATCATATATGTTGAAAACATATTAAATAGTAAGGCTTTTTGTATTTTTTAAAATTAGGATTCTACCAAATCTTGAAGTTTTAATGAGCACTATGCTTTATTTTAAAGCATCAGGGAGGCTGCCCATCCCATTACCAACCACAGTTGGAAAAGTCTTGGCTAATGCTCATGTTTGGATAAGGTGGGATGACTGTGGAGACTTGAGACAGAAAGGAATTCGAAGCAACGTCTCGTTCCCATGATGCACAGGCTCTTCTATTCTTCTGGTTATTTAAGCCCATTTGTGGAAGAATGGCAGTGCCATCCTTCCTTCAACAAGCCACTGCATTAAATCTCTACAGCCAGAACTGACATTGAGCAGCTGGGTATAGGCCGACACTACAAAGAAGAACACCCTTTTTTTCCCTGAGCCCTGATT
Organism: Onychomys torridus; assembly: GCF_903995425.1. Classification (NCBI taxonomy): domain Eukaryota; kingdom Metazoa; phylum Chordata; class Mammalia; order Rodentia; family Cricetidae; genus Onychomys; species Onychomys torridus. The sequence goes on along the minus strand of NC_050444.1, from coordinate 104,679,492 downwards.
TGAAACTTCAAAGGCCCTCACTGTGTTCAAAATGGTGACAAGGTTCTTTGCCAAGAAAACTTCCCCAGGCAGATCATCTTGCTATTCCATGCACAGATGGAGCCCCTGCAGGACTTGATAACACATCTGGGTTGTCCCTTTGATGAACAAAGAGGCCCTGTATGCCATCATGACTCACCGCTGTCCTCATCGGTATGCATTTCAGCCAGAGACCGCTAACTGCTCACTGGAAAGAAGTTTGTCATCATCCATGTACAAGTGAGTTCTTGGTTTCCTCAGAGCAAGAGTTTTATTTCTCTCATTTTCAAATGATTTTGTGAAGAAATGAGAGCAAAATATGAATGATTTTGCTAGGCAGAAAATCGCTGGTTTACTTGAGGATGAGTCCCGAAGGCATTGACTGAAGGAAGTTTCTGGGAGAGGAAAGAAAGCTTTTTCTGTGTAATCTGGTAAGAGGGTGTGCTCATACAAGGTTCGTTATTCTCAGTAAGGATCTTCCACTCAGGACCTTACACTCACCATTATAGATGTGAGTTAAATATAAACAAAAAACTATGTTGATTGAGTTAAATGTTTTGTTTTTCTAGAAGATAAAGTGAGACATGGAAATGTTAACTAAGTTAACTTAATCCATCTCATAAAGCTAGAAGCACTTTTGTAAATAGGAGAGAAGAATGCCTTAGCCATTTTATTAACAGACAGAAAGCTGAAGACAATTAAATATGGAGGAGAAACATGTTTCACATTATTTGCTTAAAATTTCAAAATGCAGATTTCGAACACCCCCATAGTGGTTCCATGTACAGCACCAGCAGTGCAGGCAGACGGTGACCTTAGTTAGGCATCCGGACTAAGAAATGAAGCAATGGGTAAGAAATTCAACATGATGAATCTTGAGATCTTGTGGGAATTGGAGTGTCTAGAAATAAGTCTGTCCTTGTCTGGCAATGGAAGCAATTGATACCTAATACACTTTTAAATTTCTCGGTCATCATGATGAATATTTGGAAAGTATTTGCATCAAAGTCATACATATTGCCATTTCCAAGATCATTCCACACTTTCCAACAACCTTCTTTGCCCTGAACTAAACCTTCAGAATTAAGTTCTACTTTTAATGTTTGGATGTTTAGACTTCTTTCATCAAGGTGTTCAATTTATTTAGGTGGAAAGTAAGCAAAAGACATAATTATTTCTGAGACTATTTCTCAGTTTTCATACATATATATGGTGAGAATATTCTTCTCCTACTCTTCTGTCCTCCCTTTCTCTTGCAGAAACCTTTTGTTGTTGTTGTTCTGTTTTGTTTTGGTTTTTTGAGACAGGGTTTCTCTGTGTAGTTTTGGTACTTGTTCTGGGTCTCACCCTGTAGACCAGGCTAGCCTCGAACTCACAGAGATCCAACTGGCTGTGCTTCTCGAGTGCTAGGATTAAAGGTTAGCACCACCACCACGTGGCTCAGAAACCATTTTTATATCCTATTTATATGAAGGAAAGAAATCTCCAGTATGATAAATTTTATAAACTGAAAGTGTTTTATATACAAATTTGCAAAATTCTTGCCCTGAATTGGAATCTATAGTTTTCAGAAAATATTCAAAGGGGTCCAGGACTTCAAAACTTTAAGAATTGCTGATCTAGGAGCTGGAGAGATGGCTCAGAGGTTAAGAGCACTGACTGCTCTTACAGAGATCCTGAATTCAATTCCCAGCAACCACATGGTTGCTCACAACCATCTGTAAAGAGATCTGGTGCCCTCTCTAGCCTGCAGACATACATGCAGGCAGAACATTGTATACATAATAAATAAATACAATCTTAAGAATTGCTGATCTAGAAACACAAAACAACTAGTTGTTCTTCAAGCAAGCAGTGAGTATCATTTCTCTGAAGAGAGGCTTTGTTAGATATAAGGAAGAGTGACTTGTGGTTTAGAGCAAATACATGGACCATTTTGTAGTTTAAGTGCTTAGTCATATGTCCTACCCCATCATTATTAGGGGCAAAATCAAAATCTTATACTATAATTTAATAATGCCTCTAGGAGTTCAAACTTTACAGGATCCAATCCTTCCTAAAAGGTCAACATTATCTTCTCAATATAATTAGTAAAGATATAAAAGAACACTACAGCACCATTAGCCAAATGGCTCTAGTTGGCTTTTACACATTTCATTCACTCACTGCAGAATGAATGACCTTTACAAGCACCTGTCAAACATTGTGGTGGTTAATCTTGATTCTCAGCTCCATTAGAATAAGGACCATCTGGGATATTAGTCAAGTTCATTTCTGAGTATTTCTATAAATACTCAGTGTCTGAGTATGAACAATATCATCTCTTAGGCTAAAGGCCCAGACAAAACAGCCAGTTCAGGCTTCTTCCTCTACTCCCTGGATGACAAGAGCCTCTATCACATGATTCCATCATCATGATATGCTGTCTCACTGAAGGGCTAGATACATGCATCCAAGTGACCGTGGACTGAAGCCAAAATAAACCATTCCTCCTCTTAAGTTGTTTATATTATTTATTTTGTCATAGTGCTGAGAAGTCTAGCAGGATTTTAGTACCAGAGAGGTGGGGGAGTAGCTGTGACTTCACCTGATGGTGTGGGTCATAGACCTTTGGAACTGGTTTGTGAGAGGAATTTGGAAAAGTTTGGAGATGTTGGTTAGAGAAGCTTAAGAATGCTGTAAGCAGAGACACCTAGGCAGCTCCAGTGAGAGCTTAAAAGCCCAGAATGTTGCTGGAGATATGTAGAGACTGTGTTCGTGAGGTTCCCTATGATAATGAGTGCTATTGCAGATTGGGTTAGAGTCCACGCAGATTATATTCTTTTTTATGTCATATACTTTTTTATTAAGGAATTTTTTATTCATTTTTACATACCAACCACAGATCTCCCTCTCTTCCCTCCTCCTGCCCCTCCAGCCTTCCATCCCAACCCCCCCATCCCCTCTTCCAACAAGGTAAGGCCTCCCATGGGGAGTCAGCAGAGCCTGATACATTTAGTTGAGGCAGGTCCAAGCCCCTCCTCCCTGCATCAAGGCTGTGCAAGGTACCATAGATAGTGAGCTCCAAAAAGCCAGTTTATGCACTAGGGATTAATGTGATCAGATCACCATTAATCCACGAAATCACCTTAATGATCAAAGGAATATATTTGGGGGTTAAGTCACAAGACAGAAATGAGAGATTGTAGCAGGATCCTGGAAGGGAGAGGCAAGGTCCAAGCTGTTCTCTGGTGATCTCTGTCCTAGTTTGTCTTAACATCCAAAATCCACAAGGTAGAGAGAGCACATACGTGCATCCCAGGTCTTAAGGGTCCTTGGCAGCCATGCCCAAGGGGCAGGTACCTAGCAGCTACTAGCTGCCTCACTAGGGGCGTTGCTTCAGAGCATGGCTCAAACAGCTACCCGCTAAAAGGGATGAATCTTGATTCTACCTCCAGGGGACCCCTTAAGCAGAACAAGCTACACAACTGTCTTGCTTATGCAGAGGGCCTAGTCCAGTCCCATGGAGGCTCCACAGCTGTTGGTCTAAAGTTCATGAGTTCCCACAAGTTTGATTTGGTTGTCTCTGTAGGTTTCCCCAAAATAACCTTCATGCCCCTTGCTCATAGAATCCCTCTTCTCTCTCTTTGACTGGACTCCTGGAGCTCAGCCTGGTGCTTGGCTGTGGATCTCTGCAGCTGCTTCCATCAGTTACTGGAGAAATGCTCTATGATGACAGTTAGGGTATTCACCAATCTGATTACTGAGATAAGTCAGTTCAGGCACCCTCACCACTATTGCTAGTTGTCTAACTGGGGTCATTCTTGTGGATTCCTAAGACCTTCCCTAGCACACAGTTTCTCCCTATCCCCATGATGTCTCCCTCTATCATGGTATCTCTTTCATTGATCTCCCACTGTGTCCCTGTTCCAGCTCCACCATTCTGTTCCCGTAGGATTTTATCTCCCATCACCCACCCTCCATTGCCCACCCCTCATCCCCAGTTTACTCATGGAGATCTCATCTATTTCCCCTTCACAGGGTGATCCATGCATCCCTCTTAGGATCCTCTTTATTAGCTAGCTTCCCTGGAAAGGTGGGTTGTAGTCTGGTTATCCTTTGCTTTACATCTAGTATCCACTTATGAATGAGTATGTACATGTTTGCCTTTCTGAGTCTGGGTTACCTTACTCAGGATGATATTTTCTAGTTCCATTCATTTGCCTGCAAATTTCATGATGTCATTGCTTTTTACAGATGAGCAACACTCCATTGTGTAAATGTACCACATTTTCCTTATCCATTCTTTGGTTAAGGGGCATCTAGGTTGTTTCCACATTTTCCTTATCCATTCTTTGGTTAAGGGGCATCTAGCTTGTTTCCACATTTTGACTATTACAAATAATGCTGCTATAAACATGGTTGATCATGTGTTCTTGTGGTATGATTGAGGATTCCTTGGGTATATGCACAAGAGTGGTATAGTTGGGTCTTGAGGAAGATTGATTCCCAATTTTCTGAGAAACTGCCACACTGATTTCCAAAGTGGCTGTACAAGTTTGCACTCCCACCAGCAGTGGAGGAGTGTTCCCCTTACTCCACATCCTCTCCAACAAAAGCTGTCTTCAGTGTTTTTGATCTTGGACATTCTGACAAGTGTAAGATAATATCTCAGAGTAATTTTGATTTGCATTTCCCTGATAACTAAGGATGTTGAACAATTCCTTAATTGTCTTTCAGCCATTTGAGATTCTTCTGTTAAGAATTCTCTATCTAGCTCTGTAGCCCACTTTTTAATTGGATTGTTCAGTATTTTGATGTCTACTTACTTGAATTCTTTATATATTTTGGAGATGAGCCCTCTGTCAGATGTGGGGGTTGGTGAAGATCATTTTCCATTCTGTAGGCTGTCATTTTGTCTATTTACTGTGTCTTTTTTTCTCCTTTTTTATTTATTATATTTGTGTTTCAATTCTACACATCAGCCATGGGTTCCCCTGTCCTCCCCCTCCCACCCCTGATCCCACCTTCCCCCCAGCCCCTCCCCTCCATTCCCATCTCCTCCAGGGCAAGGAATCCCCTGGGGATTCAATTCAACCTGCTGGATTCAGTATAGACAGGTCCAGTCCCCTCCTTACAGGCTGAGCGAAGTGTCCCTGTGTAAGCCCAAGGTTCCAAACAGCCAGCTCATGCACTAAGGACAGGTCCAGGTCCCACTGCTTGGGGGCCTCCCAAACAGTTCAAGCTATTCAATTGTCTCACTTATCCAGAGGGCCTGATCCAGCTGGGGGCTCCACAGCCCCTGGTTAATAATTCATGTGCTTCCTTTTGTTGCTTTACGGAAGCTTCTTAGTTTCAGGAGGTCCCATTTATTAATTGTTGCTCTCAGTGTCTGTGCTACTGGTATTACATTTAGGAAGTGGTTTTCTGGGCCAGTGCATTCAAGACTACTTTGTACTTTCTCTTATATCAGGTTCAGTGTAACTGGTTTTGTGTTGAGGTCTTTGATCCACTTGGACTTGAGTTTTTACTTTTAATAAATAATTTTTTTCTTTATTATTATGTGTTTTAAATTGTATACATCAGCCATGGGTTCCCCTGTCCTCCCCCCTTCCACACCACCCCCGCCTTCCTCCCAGCCCCTCCCCTCCATTCCCATGTCCTCCTGGATCAAGGCACCCCTGGGGATTCATTTAAACCTGGTAGATTCAGTACAGGCAGGTCCTGTCACCTCCTTCCAGACTGAGCAAAGTGTCCCTGTGTAAACCCAAGGTTTCAAAAAGCCAGCTCATGCACTAAGGACAGATCCTGGTCCCACAGACTGGATGCCTCCCAAACAGATCAAGCTATTCAATGGTCTCACTTATCCAGAGGGCCTGATCCAGCTGGGGGCTCCACAGCATTTGGTTCATAACTCATGTGCTTCTATTCCTTTGGCTATTTGTCTCTGTGCTCTTTGCAATCTTGGTCTCAACAATTCACGCTCTTGCAGACCCTCCTCTTTCTCAACAGTTGGACACCTGGAGCTCCACCTGGGGCCTGGCAGAGGATCCCTGCATCCACTTCCATCAATTATTGGATGAGAGTTCCAAGACGATTGTTAGGGTGTTTGGCCATCTGATCACCAGACTAGGTCACATCAGGTTTTCTCTCAACCATTGCCAGCAGACTACAGAGGATATATCATTGTGGATTTCTGGGGACCTCTCCAGCACTCTGCCTATTCCTGGTCTCATGTGGTCTTCATGTATCATGGTCTGTTATTCCTTGTTCTCCCTTTCTGTTCTTGATCCAGCTGGGATCTCCTGATCCCCTAAGCTTTCTTTCCCTCAAATCTTGCCCTTCATTACTCCCACTGTCATCCAGGTTGTTCATGTAGATCTCACCCATTTCTCTGTCATTGGGTGATCCCTGGGTCTTTCCTAGGGTCCCGTTTTCTAGGTAGCCTCCCTGGAGTTGTGTAGCAGTCTAGTCATCTTTGTTTTACATCTAGTATCCCCATATGAGTGAGTACATACAATGTTCTTCCTTCTGAGTCTGGGTTAACTCACTCAGGATGATTTTTTCTAGATCCATCCATTTGCCTGCAAAACTCATGATATCATTGTTTTTCTCTGCTGAGTAGTACTCCATTGTGTATATGTAGCATATTTTCTTTATCCATTCTTCAGTTGAAGGGCATCTAGGTTGTTTCCAGGTTCTGGCTATTACAAACAAAGCTGATACAAATATATCTGAGCAAATGCCCTTGTGGTATGATTGAGCATACCTTGGGTATATGCCCAAGAGTGCTACAGCTGGGTCTTGGGGGAGATGGTTTCCCAATTTTCTAAGGAAGCGCCATATTGATTTCCAAAGTGGCTGTATAAGCTTGCATTCCCACCAGCAGTGAAGGAGAGTTCCCCTTGCTCCACATCCTCTCCAGCATAAGCTGTCTTCTGTGTTTTTGATCTTAGCCATTCTGACAGGTGTAAGGTGGTATCTCAAAGTCATTTTGATTTGCATTTCCTGGATAATTAGGGATGTTGAGCAATTCCTTAAATGTCTTTCAGCCATTTGAACTTCCTCTGTGGAGAATTCTCTGTTTAGTTCTATAGCCCATTTCTTAATTGGACTGTTGGGCATTTTGATGTCTAATTTCTTAAGTTCTTTATATATTCTGGATATTAGCTCTCTGTCAGATTGGGGTTAGTGAAGACCTTTTCCCATTCTGTAGGCTGTCGCTTTGTCTTGTTGACCATGTCCTTTGCTCTACAAAAGCTTTTCAGTTTCAACAGGTCCCATTGATTGATTGTTTCTCTCAGTGTCTATGCTACTGGTGTTATATTTAGAAAGTGATCTCTGGTGCCAGTGCATTCAAGAGTACTTCCTACTTTCTCTACTATCAGGTTCAGAGTAGCTGGATTTATGTTGAGGTCTTTGATCTACTTGGATTTAAGTTTTGTGCATGGTGACAGATATGGATCTATTTGCAGCCTTCTACACATTGACATCCAGTTATGCCAGCACCATTTGTTGAAGATGCTTTCTTTTTTCCATTGTACATTTTTGGCTTCTTTGTCAAAAATTTTATGTTCATAGGTGTGCAGGTTAATGTCAGGGTCTTCAATTCGATTCCATTGGTCCACATGTCGGTTTTTATGCCAGTACTAAGCTGTTTTTATTACAGTAGCTCTATACTACAGCTTGAGGTCGGGGATTGTGATGCCTCCAGAGGTTGTTTTATTGTACAGGATTCTTATGGGTATCCTGGGTTTTTTGTTTTTCTGTATGAAGTTGAGTATTATTCTTTCCAGATCTGTGAAGAATTGTCTTGGTAATTTGATGGGAATTGCATTGAATCTGTAGATTGCTTTTGGTAAGATTGCCATTTTTATTGTGTTAATCCTGCCTATCCATGAGCATGGGAGATCTTTCCATTTTCTGACATCTTCTTCAATTTCTTTTTTAGGGACTTAAAGTTCTTGTCATATAGGTCCTTCACATACTTAGTTAGAGTAACCCCAATGTATTTTATATAATTTGTGGCTATTGTAAATGGTGATGTATCTCTGATTTCCTTCTCAGCCTGTTTGTCTACTGTATATAGAAGGGCTTCTGTTTTTTTTGAGTTGATCTTGTATCCTGCTATGTTGCTGAAGGTTTTTATTAGCTGTATCAGTTCCTTGGTTGAATTTTTGAGGTCATTCATGTATACTAACATGTCATCTGCAAATAGGGAGAGCTTGACTTCTTCCTTTCCAATTTATATCCCCTTAATCTCTTTATGTTGTCTTATAGCTCTGGCTAGAACTTCAAGTACTATATTGAATAAGTATGGGGAGAGGGGACAGCCTTGCTTTGTTCCTGATTTTAGTGGTATTGCTTTGAGTTTCTCTCCATTTAATTTGATGTTGGCTGTTGGCTTGCTGTAGATTACCTTTATTATGTTTAGGTATGTTCCCTGTATTCCTGATCGCTCCAAGACCTTTATCGTGAAGGGGTGTTGGATTTTGTCACATGCCTTTTCTGCATCTAGTGAGATGATCATGTGGTTTTTTTTCCTTGAGTTTGTTTATATGGTGTATTACATTGACGGACTTTCGTATGTTGAATCACCCTTGCATCCCTGGGATGAAAGCCTACTTGATCATGGTGGATAATTGTTTTGATGTGTTCTTGGAGTCTGTTTGACAGAATTTTATTGAGTATTTTTGCATCAATGTTCATGAGGGAGATTGGTCTGTAGTTCTTTCTTGTTGCATATTTGTTTGGTTTGGGAATCAGGGTAATTGTAGCCTCATAGAAGGAGTTTGGTAATATGCCTTCTTCTTCTATTGTGTGGAACAATTTAAAGAGTATTGGTATTAAGTCTTCTTTGAAGATCTGGTAAAATTCTACAGTGAAACCATCAGGTCCAGGGCTTTTTTTGGTTGGAAGACTTTTTATGACTGATTCTATTTCCTTAGGGGTTATTGGACTATTTAAATGGTTTATCTGGTCTTGATTTAACTTAGGTATGTGGTACCTATCCAGAAAATTATCCATTTGTTTTAGATTTTCCAGTTTTGTGGAGTAGAGGTTTTTGAAGTATGACCAGATGATTCTCTGGATTTCCTCATTGTCTGTTGTTATGTCCCCCTTTTCATTTCTGATTTTGTTAATTTGGATGCTCTCCCTCTGTCTTTTGGTTAGTTTGGATAAGGGCTTGTCTATCTTGTTGATCTTCTCAAAGAACCAACTCTTTGTTTCATTAATCCTTTGTATTGTTCTCTTTATTTTTATTTTATTGATTTCAGCTCTCAATTTGATAATTTCCTGGCATCTGTTCCTCCTGGGAGACTTTGCTTCTTCCTGTTCAAGGGCTTTCAGGTGTGCTGTCAAGTCACTAGTGTGAGATTTCTCCAGCTTCTTTATGTGGGCATTCAGTGCTATGAATTTCCCTCTTAGCACTGCTTTCATAGTATCCCATAAGTTTGGGTATGTGGTGTATTCATTTTCATTGATCTCTAGGAAGTCTTTAATTTCTTTCTTTATTTCTTCCTTAACCCATTAGTGATTCAGTTGAGCATTGTTCAGTTTCCATGAAATTGTAGGATTTCTGTAGTTTTTGTTGTTGTTGTTGTTGTTGTTGCTGAAATCTAACTTTAAACCATGGTGGTCTGATAGAACACAGTGGGTTATTCCAATTGTTTTGTATCTGTTGAGATTTGCTTTGTGGCCAAGTTTGTGCTTGATTTTAGAGAAGGTTCCATGGGGTGCTGAGAAGAAGGTATATTCTTTTTTGTTTGGGTGGAATGTTCTGTAGTTATCGATTAAGTCCATTAGTGCCATAACATCAGTTAAGTCCATTATGTCTCTGTTAAGTTTCAATTTGGCCGATCTGTCCAGAGGTGAAAGTGGGGTGTTGAAGTCTCCCACTAGTATTGTGTGGGGTTTTATATGTGTTTTAAGCTTTAGTAATGTTTCTTTTACGTATGTGGATGCCCTTGTGTTTGGGGCATAAATGTTCAGAATTGAAACTTCATCTTGGTGGATCTTTCCTGTGATGAGTATGTAATGTCCTTCATCATCTCTTTTGATTGATTTTAGTTTGAAGTCTATTTTGCTGGATATTAGGATGGCTACACCAGCTTGCTTCTTAAGACCATTTGATTGGAAAGTCTTTTCCAGACTTTTATTCTTAGAAGGTGTCTGTCTTTGAATTTGAGGTGTGTTTCTTGTATGCAGCAGAAAGATGGGTCCTGTTTTCTTATCCATTCTGTTAGTCTGTGTCTTTTTATAGGTGAATTAAGTCCATTGATACTACGGGATATTAATGACCAGTGATTGTTTGTTCCTGTTGTTATCTTTATTTTTTGGTGGTAGTGTAACCATTTTCCATTGTTGTGATAAGACACCATGGCCAAGACAACTTAAAGTTGGGCTTATGGCTTCAGGAGATTCGTGTCCATGATGGCAAAGAAAAGACTTGGAGACAGGATTAGCCAAGAGCTCACACTGTAAACTGAGGCAGAGAACACACTGCAAAGCCCACCCATCTAGAAAGCAAATTGACTTCACAATTAAATTCCTCCCACAAAACAAAGCCCAGACATAGATTGCTTCATTGACAAATTCTATCAAATATTAAAGGAGAAATAATACCAACCCTTTAAAACCTCTTTCAGAATATAGAGGATATTCTACCAACTCACTCCAAGGCCATTATCACCTTAATACAAAAGACAGACAAAGACATCACAAGAACGGAAAACCATAGATCATGGCTCACAAGCAATCCAATAGCAAAACGAGTTCAGCAACATATTCAACGAATTAAATATCATGACCAATTAGGATTAATCCAAAGAAGGCAAAATCAGTTTAATGTTCCCAAATTGATCATAGTGGATCACATTAATAGAATAAAGGAAAACAAATGATCACTACAGATTATGTACAAAAGCCACATGACAATCTTTCAGGCATTCATGTGAAAAACTTTCATGAGAGGAAAAACAGAAGGAAAAAGTTGCAACTTGATCAAGAATAACACAACCTCAGTGTAATGGAGAGAGGGGTCCAGCAAGGAAAGAGCAGGGGTTTGGGAAAAAGCAGTGTGTGTGTATGTGTGTGTGTGTGTGTGTGTGTGTGTTGGTAGCCCAAATATCATAATGGAACCCATTATTTTCTATGCTAACATTTTACTTTAAAAGACATGTGAAAACATATTCAACATCATTGTTTGTTTGCAAAATAAAAGTTAAAACCACCATGACACACGACTTTGTACAGTGGTATAGTCAGAGGACTGCTATCCAGGTATTGGCATCTATGTAGAAACTAGATCCTCACACACTGGTAATAGGCATGTAAAATAGTATAGATACTTTGGAAAGCATTTCAACATTTTCTTTTGAAAAATGGAATGCAAACTTACTATATAACTTAGAAATACTGGTAACAGTACAAGTGTCTATTAACTACTCATTGGGTAAATATGAAGTATCACAGAATATTCACAGAATAGAATGACTATCAGGCTAGGGAACTGGCTAGGCAGTAAAGCACCATTGTGCAAGCATGTAAGGACCTGAGTTTGGATCCCAAAACCTAATAGAAGGCTGGATATGGCAGGGCATATCTAAAACCTCAGGCCTGTAGTGGCAGAGATAGGCAGATCCCTGAAGCTCATTGGCCAGTGAGCCTAGCCAAAGAGATGAGCTTCAGGTTCCATAAGAGATCCTGTCTCAAAAGTTAAAAGATGGAGAATCATCAAGGAAAGGCACCCAGTGTCTATATATATGTGTGTGTGCACATACACACACATAACACCATATACATACACACATGTGTAAGAAGAATGAAATAACATTGTATGCTTCAACATAGGTAAGTTTCATGTTATTCTGAATATAATAAAGTGCAGAAAATGATATCATATGACTCCATCTATATTAATTATCCAGATCACTCAAATTTATGGAAACAAAGATTTGTGCTTGTCTGTGGCCAGAATGGGGTAGAACATCAACTGAAAATGGCCCAAGAAAATTTTGAGGGATGATGGTAATGTTCTAAAACTTACTACTTCATAAACAGCTAACAACCATCAAGTTTTAGTAAATCTTATGATATATAAATCATATACTAATAGTGATATGTTAAAAAAAGTATGTATACTCATGAGGAATAATAATCATCTATGTTTAATGATAGTTACATTTTAAAAAAATTATTGAAGGTAGATGGTGATTGTACAATTCAGATGTTTTACTTTTTCAAATTTTCCTTATGCTTTAAAAAGTTCAAAATACATATTGGATTTAAAAAAGCTTTTGGAACTTTTCATTTGTCATGGGAGAAGCTATAAACTACAGAGAAAGAAGGTGAAGCCGTACAATGCCTTGTTCTACTGTTGAGCATAGCGGAATTTCAAGTCAGCAGCCCTGCTGAACACTACCTCACTGGTTTTCCTGCCCACCTCTTTACCATGTTGGGCATTGGTATACTTTGGTGGAGGAGAGTTAGAAGGAGCTGAAAACCAGGCCTTTCCCTGGGGGCACAGCCTTCTATGGTCATATTCCTCCCATGAGGAAAGCACCTTCTAGTCTCACGGGTTACACATCAAGCCCTATTCCTGGCAAACACCTTTCTGGGAGGGTGAAAACACAGTGCTTTTTAAACCTAATTCACATAACCAGCTTTTTTTTTCTTTTATTTTCAAAGGAATGCTTTGAAAAAGCTTTCTGCATCTAAATCTATTGTAGAGACATTTGCTTTAAATATCTTCAATTGCTGATGGATCTCATCCTGGTGTTTTGATCTTCACCACTGAGATTTGTGTCAGCTCTATTTAGATCTGTGTAGAGTTGGAACATCCCAGACAGAAAAATAAAGATGCTTGCCTCATTACATGACAGAAAGTCTATAGTGTAAGAATAGATTCATTTATAAGCTACCGCCTACAAATCAGTGAGTAAATTCCCCTCATAGTCTAATTTATGTAATGAAGTTTGCTCTGTAAGACAAGGTCTTCTGTATGCCAGGCCATGGAATCCACAACCCTGGTGGCACTGCCTCATAGGTGCTGGAGTTCCAGGTATTCACACCCACACCCAGCATGAATTCCAACTTAAGAATACATAGAAATGTTTCCATTATTGTTTTACTTGTCTATTGAGACATTCATAAACTAAGAACATAAACAGTACCAACTTTCCACCGGCCAGTATGGTTAAAAATACAGCCCTTAGTTTCTATTGTCAGCATTATCTTCTTATATATATATATATATATACACATATATACTTATATATATTTATATACTTATATATTTATATACTTATATATACTTATATATTTAACTTAATTAGGTGATACAGCACAAAAATACTAATAATTTTAATAAAATTTTGTAAAAATATTAGATCCTCATTAGACGATTTACCCTATTAGACATATATCATGTGCATATAGAGGTATATTTTAAATTACTCTGCATATTCTTTCTTGATGGGCAATTGATTTTTCAAGGGTAATTTAGCCCTAAATGTACTGAGGTTTTTGTTGCTGTGGTAACTAAATTTGTGATCTAATCCCAAAGCACAGAGAGAAAGGCAGGTTAAATTGCAAGGCCACACCACCAGAAACTCTGCTTCCAGCATCACGTCTCCTGAGGGGTCTCTGCCCACCCCATGCCTATCAACCCTCTGCCAGGAGTACCACTTTCCTGGGAGTCATTTGTCCCTTTTCGTGTCAGTCTCCTGTCTATGACATACTTACCTTAAGGCTGAACCATGTTTTATTTATGTTTGTGTCCCCAGTGACTACGGCATCCTTGGAGCTCAATAAATAGAGCCTTTGAATAACAGCTGGTCAGATTTCAGACTATTCTAGGTCAACATTTATTGAACATCTTCTATTCAATAGATGCTCAGGGTTAAGTGAGAAATACAAAAATAAGTATATGTAATGCTGTTGCCTACAAGGAACTTGAAATGTACTGCAATTTTAATAATAGGAAAGATTCAATTGTGTCTACTACCCTTTAATTGAGAAAATATTTAACATGTTTAGAAAGAAAATTTTCAAAATAAGTATTTGTGAGCTGGCAAGACGGCACTTGCTATTCAACATGTGCAACCCCAATTCAATCTCCAGAACCAATGTCAAGGTAAAAGGAGAGAATCTACTCCTCAGAGTTGTCTGTTGACCTCCACAAAGTGTGCCATACCATGTACATATGCGAACCAATAAATAAAAATTTTAAAGTAAAATATCTATTTTAATACCTATTTAATTAATTTCAATAGTTCTAAAATTTTAGTAGTAATTAATCCTTGCCTGAGACCAGTATAACACCATACTGCATAGTGATTATACATAAACACCATATAATTATATAGTATGCACTGTATGCATCATATGTATATATATATAACTTGTGTATGATAGTTTGCCTACACTCTTATATGATATGTCTTCTCCCCACTCATGTGACTATTTTATAGATGAGGAAACAAGCTTAGTTCATTTATATAAGAAATCACAGAGCAGGTAACAGAGCCAAAGTGTGAACCCACTAATTTACCCCTGGGTTTTAGCGTAAAAGTTTCAGCCAATACATAACTTAAACTTCCTCTTCTGTATAAGTTTAATGTTATCAAAAGTTAACTTGTGTCTAGATTCAGGAAATCCCGTTTGAAATGGAAAGGATTATAACACAGTCTGGTCCCACATGATAAATTTGGTCACAAGAGAGTTTCTGAGAGCTGCCAGATTCACAATTAGCCTATTGAAGACAAGTCCTCTGGTGATCAGATTCTTAGATCAAGATCTGCAGCCAGCTTCCTTTATCCAAAAATAAAATGATCAACTGATTACTGTGTGTCCCATATGAGTTCATCATATATTTGTCCTGAGCAAATTAGGCCACTGTTTAAAAGTGTGAAAGAAAATAAAATTTGTCATATGTATTCAGGATGGTGAACAAGTCCAAACACGGAGTTATCAAAATATGTATCGTTTGTTTTCTGCATAAGCTCCAGAGAGGGTATTTTTTTTTTAATCTGAAAGAGAGAAGAAAGGCAGAGATTTTTTATTAGCAATCAGTGAGAAGATAAGTTAATGTAATTGAGGTTACATTTAGCATTGAACTTGGCAGTCAAGACTAAAATAGAAACATTATAACTTATGTAGCTTGCATCATCTGATAAGATAATGCAATTTATCAAGAACATACAAACATTGTGCTACTTTTAAACCCTAAAAAGAACTTCTCCCCAGAATACATCACCAGTAGGCAATGTTCAATTAGTGGGTAGAAGTTTTACAAAAAGATGCAGAAATTTGTACTTTTTAACTTTCTGCTTCCCCTCCACCACATAGTTCCTTGCACCCATGTAGCATGAGGACCATCTTCCCACAAATAGCCCAGTATAATTCTGTGATACCAAATAATTAGAGAAGCTCTTCCCTCCTATTGAATTATCTCAAAAGCGTACAACCAGAAACTAAGTCATAATTACATTTCTGTTCCAACATTTTAGTGTAAATAGTAATTTCTGAATAAGGAAAAATTAGAATGCTATCAATTTGTCAATAAAAAACTTGATTACTAATGAACTTCCAAATGAATAAATATATATTGAACCACAATTTTCCACAAATCATTGAAGACACTGATGTGGAAGCTATGTTTTAAACTTTGGAGTTTTACAGATAAATGTAATTTCTTATAACTGGGCATAACTTTGAACCTCCGAAAGACTTCAGAAAGCTCTGTCATTTACAAAAGTAGAGTGACAGCACAGTGAAAGTGAAAAGGGGACAACTTTGAAATAAAGGGAAGCCTTTACCTTTCCTTTCCTTTTTAAAGACCTACTCCAGCGTCTTTTGGTGTGGGCTGGCGACAGCATCGCTCATGGACCGGTGGTGCAAGGCTTGAAAACAGCACAATGGAGAGTGCAGAGAAGGGCAAACAAGCAACCCTTCATCAGTTGAGGAAAATAAAACAGAATCTGGAAAAATTGTCATTGTAAATGATAATATAATATTATGAAAGATGCCATCATGCATAACATTAAGTACAGTAGAGGGGATCTCTGGGAGTTAGATAGTTTATGTCCAACTTTGGTGGAATCTTTGTGATCTGGACAGTGTTTTATACTTTTATTGCAATTAATTTTGAGTTAGCACACAAAATAACGGGTTTAATTATAATATTTTCATGCATATTTCATTATACCTTCTGAGCAGTGCTTTGAACAAAAAGAGATAGAAATTTTAGAGGGGAAATATCATAAAGAAGTTTTGTATGGGGGAGACACAAACCCAATCACAATTGAGCTGTTGGTACAGTGGCAGAAAGCAAATTTCTAGGTCACAGTTTCATATTTTATTATTTATTTATTTGTTTGTTTATTTATTTATTTATTTATTTATTTATTTATTTATTATGTATACAGATGAGGGTGCCAGATCTCATTTCAGATGTTTGTAAGCCACCATGTGGGTGCTGGGAGTTGAACTCAGGACCTCTGGAAGAGCAGCCAGTGCTCTTAACCTCTGAGCCACCTCTCCAGCCCCAGTTTCATGTTTTAATTCACTGGAACCACTGCCAATGATGGGCTTATTCTTTCTTTGGGCACTAAGACTTAAAGACAACATAATTCAAATACATCAAGATAAGAATTCAAATTCCCTGTGAACTGGATGTGGTTGAAAGAGGAGTTGCTTCTACTTCTATTCCTTTATTCTTGGACATGTACATTCCACAAGTACAGCAGCATGCAATGATCTCCTAATTAAACAGTATTCTGTGTCCTACATCATAAAATCCTTTCATTTATATGTTCTTCTTCAAACTATTACATTAACAGTGGAGTCTTCAGTACTCTATTCTACCTTGCAGTTAGGGTGCCTGCTTTCTGCAGGCTGGGGTAAGGTAGTATAGCAAGACTAGTTATTCAATAGTAACAATCCTTGGATTTCTTTGTAGTTATTGAGTACTCGACTAAACTCAAACCACACCAAATGTCATGATGATGGATGGGTAAAGCATTCTGAACATCACTGAGTGTGATGCTGGCCAAAACATCATAAACAAAGAAGATAAATGCATAAGCCAACAATATGATTCCCATGAAGAAGAATCTCTGCTGTCTGCATTATGGAAAAGGAATGCAAGAAACCTGCCACTGGGTAGCTGGAGAGATTCCCAGGGAAATGGTGACATGTCTAAGACTCCACCTGGTGTCTCCTGTTAGCAGGTTAGGTACCCAATAGTCATACTGAATAGGTCATTCTGCATAAGTGGGAGTTTAGGTTTCTAAGTCAATGCATAGTGTTGATCACAGCCACCTTACTCATAGGTTCATTAAGCACAGAGGTGGCTTGGATGGCTGGCACCCATAGAGGCGAAATTTTACCCTTATCATAACAAAAAAATGTCTCCTTTCCCTATATTTTCCCTTTGCTTTACCACTTTCCATTACCTCAGACTTACTATTTCTACCATGTATCTTATTTTTTAATTTTATAGTACATTCTATATTAGTTTTGGCAGCTTCTGTTTTATAGTCATTTGTTATATATGAGTGGGATTTAATCAACTTTAAGAGCATTTCATATATCATACAGTTTGATGTTATGGCTGTTATAGCATTTTGGTTTTTTTTCCTACTCTGGGGATTGAGCCTTCAAAAGTAGATTGCTCAATGAGATCCCAAAATAAAATCAGAAGTGATGTCCAAAGTAACATGCTCAAATTGCAACATAGAAACATGTTCCCCATAAGCTCATAACATCTTAACCACTGAATTCAAATATACTAAATAGATATCATTGTGATAAGGATTTCAAAAGTTTTAAAAATCATATTAAAAATTATCTATAACCTCAGTTGCTTTACCAACAAGCATGTGTGAACTCAACCCAGGGACTGGAGAGGAAAGTCAGAAGCAGAGGGGAAGGTAAGCAACAGGGAAGAAAGTTGTAGAGAGAAATAGAAACTCAGTGAATCAAGTAAAAGCACAATGGGAACAGTACCAATAAACCCAGCCTATCAGAAGAAAGCATCAGGAACAGAGACAAGTCTGAGTAAAATGCTACATGGGAACATCAAATAAATATATGAGTGTGGACTCAGTGTTCAGGAATTGTGAGATACAATCAAAAGACCAGACCTCAGAATCCAGGAGATAGAAGGATCTGAGAGATTTAAAAACTAAATGTATAAAGGATCTACTCATTGAAATTATAGCATACATTTTCAAATTATGGAATATATATATATATACATATATACAAAAGATATTGAGGACCCCAAATAGACACAGCCATAAAAGAGTTTCTACATTTTAGTTAAAATGTCTAAAAGAACAAGGAAAAAAAATACAATACTAAGAGCTGAGGGACAAAATCACCAAGATACCTACAAAAGCAAACACATGTCTCCTCAGCACCCCTAAAAGTCAAGAAAGCATGCTATGGTATATTTTAAATGCTGAAAGTATAGTTGCCAACCAAGTTTTCTATATACAGCAAAACTATCCTTTAAATGTGATAGAGAAAAGAAAACAATTCAAGAAAAGCATAAACTGAGGCAGTTCTTCAGCACCAATCCAGCACTGCAGGATATATGTAAGGAAATACTAAATACTGGAGAAGAAGAAAGACTTTGTGAACCATAAGAACACAAGACAAAATAAATTTCATCAGAGGAAAAAATAACACAAAAGAGCTAGAAAGGAATCCATCATGTTCAATGCAGTAAACCACAAATTTTTAACACTACAGGGGAGAAAAAAGAATAAACAATAATACAACCAATTAGAAGAACCAACAGGAATTAGTAAGCATTCTTCAATAAAAAATAACAGTATCTTTAAATGAAAATGTGCTCAGCTCATCAATTAAGAGTTAGACTAGCTGGCTGGTTTAAAAGACAAGGTCCAATTATTTATTGTTGCCAAGAAACATACCACATGGGCAAAGGTACCCACAGACTGAGAACAGAGGGTGAAAGTCCACCTTTATAGCAAGTGGAAGCCAAAACCAAACTGGTATACATCTCTTAATATCTTATTTTATATTTATATTGTCAAAGCAAAATAGGTCAGAACAGATAGAAAAAACCAGTACATATTTAAAGAGGGAATTATTCACCTCAAAGATATAACAATTGTAGATATGCAGCAAATGTTGAGGCTCAATTTCATAAAAATATACTGAAAGGTATAATAAGTCAGATAGGATCTGATACAGTAGATTTTAGAGACGTCAGTGTCTCATTCTCATATTGGAAATCAATGTGGTGGTTTGCCAGGAAATTTGGAATCAATCTACCTCAAGATCTAGCTATACAACTTCTAGGCATGTACCCAAAGGACGCTCCACCATACCACAAGGACAATTGCTCAACATTGTTCATAGCAACTTCAGTCATAATAACCCAAAACTGGAAACAACTTAGATGTCCCTCAACTGAAGAATGGATAAAGAAAATGTGGTACATTTACACAACAGAGTATTACTCAGCTGTTAAAAACAAAGACATTGGGAAATTTGCTCATAAACGGATGGAACTAGAAAAGGTCATCCTGAGTGAGGTAACCCAGACTCAGAAAGACAAACAGGGTAAATACTCACATATAAGTGGATATTAACTGTAAAAGATAACCATGCTACAATCCACAAACCAAGAGAAGCTAAGTAATAAGGAGGGCTCAGGGTGTGTGTGTGTGTGTGTGTGTGTGTGTGTGTGTGTGTGTGTGTGTGTGAATCTCACTGTGAAGGGAAAATAGAATAGACACCACTGGCAGACAGGGGAAAAGGGGTCTAGATGGGCTTGGGATAGGGATGGGATCAGGTGGTGGGGTAGAGTTGGAGGGAGTGAGTACTGGGAAAAACAACTGGAATTGGGGGAGTCTCTGGGATTAGCTAGAAACCTAGTGCAATAGAAACTCCCAGGAATCTATGAGAGTGACCCTCGCTAAGACTCCTAGCAATAAGAGATACAGAGCCTGAACTGGCCATCTCCTGTAACCAGGCAAGACTTCTGGTGGAGGAATTGGGACACCAACCCAGCCACACGACCTTCCACCTATAATTTGTTCTGCCTACAAGATGTGCTGGAGGAAAGGTAGTGCAGAACTTGAGGGAGTGACCAACCAATGACTGACACAGCTTGAGACTCATACCATGAGAGAGAGCCCAACCTTGACACTGCCCAGAGGACCAGGACCCAGAGGCTGGCTGGATAGCCCAGAGACCTAGGATAGAACCAAATAGTACTGGCAAAAAAAAGAAAGAAAGAAAGAAAGGAAGGAAGGAAGGAAGGAAGGAAGGAAGGAAGGAATGAAGGAAGGAAGAAAAAAAAGCCAATGACATGATTCCTAACAATGTCCTGCTACACTCATAGATTGGTGCCTAGCCCAATTGTCATCAGAGAGACTTCATCTAGCAACTGAAGGAAACAGATGCAGAGACCCACAAGCCAAACATTAAGTAGAACTCAGGGAATACTGCTGAAGAGAGGGAGAAAGGATTATAAGAGCCAGAGGGATCAAGGATACCACAAGAAAACTCACAGAATCAACTAACCCTGGATCATAGAGGCTCACAAAGACTGAACCAACATTCAGGGAACCTACAAGGGACTCACCAAGCACTCTGCACATATATTACAGTTGTGTAGCTTGGTCTTCTTGTGGGACTCCTAACAATGGGAGCAGGGACTGTCTCTGACCCTGAGTTGCCTTGTTCAGCCATAACAGAAGAGGAGGTGCCTACTCTCACTGAATCTTGATATACCATGGCTGGTTGATATCCATGAGAAGCCTACCCTTTTTTGAAGAGAAACAGAAAGGAGTAGATTAGGGGAGGCAGGGGGAGGGACTGGGAGGAGAAACTGCAGTGGGGCTATAAAAACATAAACAAACAAACAAACAAACAAACAAATAAATAAATAAAAGTCTTTCAAACTAAAGATGAACAAAGAAATATCAAAGTCAAACTACATCATACAATAATTGAATTCAACAAATGTCTACAAGCGGTTCCAACCAACAAATGGAGAATACATAGTCTGCACAGCAGTCCATATGCCCCATCAAAGTTGATCAGTTATAGGACACTAAGAAAGCCATAACATATGCAAAACAATCAAAATATTTCCCTGTAGTTCATCAGATCATGATAAAACGAGAAATCATCAGCAAGAGAAAAAATTTAAAAAACACAGAAACTTAACACATATCTGGAGACTAGACAAAATTTTCATCTATTACCAGTAAACAAACAAGCAAAATAAGAAGGAAATGTACAAAACTCCTAGAACCAAATGAAAATGAAAGTATAACTTTCCAGAACCTTTGGGGTATAGTCAACACAGCTCTAACAGGAAACTTTGTAGCTATGAGTGCTTACATTCAAAATAAGAGAAATCTCAAATGAATAAGCAAATGATATACATTATGGTTTCTAAGAAAAGGAATAACCCAAACCAATAGCAATAGGCAACAAGAAATGATATAGATCACAGCAGACCCTAATGAAGACAAAAAGAATGATACACAGAATCAATCAAACAAAATGTTTTTTTGTTTTTGTTTTTGTTTTGTTTGTTTGTTTGTTTTAAGAAACAAGATTGGCAAACCCCTAGCTAAGAGTCACAGATTCTCTAACAAAATCCCAGTGCCTGACATGGAAAAACTCCCTTGGAGTTGTTGGTCAGGGGTGTCCAAGAGACTCTCAAAACAATATAGGGTATTCTTGCTGTCCTTGGTTGCTGCCAATAACTTGAAAGTAAGGATCCATTGCTGAAGACATCACATATTTCAGACATGAGACTTGGAGGAATTGAGTTGGAAGTGACCTGGAAATCTCCTCTCTAAGAACTAATTCATATTATCTGAAGGTGCTATTCAACCTACCAAAGGAATGAACAGCTAGTAGTCCTACACTGCTTGAGAGCCCATGAACACAGCAATGCCAACCCAGTAAGTTATTCTCAGTAGTGAAACAGTGGCACGTTTATTTTGGTGGTAATCAGAAGCTATCTAATAGTACTTAAGGCTCATCTAATGGAAGGGTAATCATACCTGGTACTATAAACCTAGCCAACTGCCTGTGGCTGGAGAGGTAATAGAGGATAACCTATTACCTCTTTTTCCTAAACCAGTATAATTTCTAACAGAATTCTAAATACTTATCCACATACCTACTCCCAGATAAGTGCAGCTTCCACCCTCCATTAAAGAAACTTTTTTACAGCAGATGGAAGCTGTTTCAGAGATCTATAACTAGTCAAATTACAGAAAATTAGGTGCCCAGCTCCAATCAGTATATCAATAATGTAACCTCTACACCTAAGTTTCAAGGGACACCATGGATGAGAGGGGGAAAAGACTATAAAAGCCAGGACATCAGAATGCCTGCCGCTAGATAATATCTTTTACCTATGACAGGAATGTTGTTTCCATAAATCCTAACAATACAATTGTCTAAACAAGACCTGCATAGTAATAACATCAATAAGAATGTTAACATAGATGGAGATGATTTTACAACACCCTATCCCTAGATGATGAGCCATAAGCAATCAATGGCTGCTGATAAGGGAAGAATCAGTTTTCTCCATGGACAAGCCCTCTGATAGGTTGTCCAATGTGTATGTGTGTAGGTTAACCAAGGAGTTGGCCTACACACATACACATGGAAGCAACACTAAATGGACTCAACATGATTTATAGTCATGAATTTGAGAGTGAGTGAGGGGCATGGGAATAGTTGGAAATAGAAGTTGGAGAAGTAAAAAATTATGTAAATACAATATTAATTTATGAAAGTTTAAAAATACTTAATTACAAAAAGAAAATGAGAAAAGACCCAAATTAATAAAATTAGAGTTGAAAGGTGTGCTGGCCAGATTTTGTTGTCAACTTGACACAAGCATATTAGTTTTGGAAGAGAGAACCTCAGCTGAGAAAATTCCTCCACCATATTGACCTATGAGCATTTTCTTGATTGATGATTGCTATGGGAGGGCTTAGCTTACCTACCATAGGTGGTACAAACCCAGGGATGGTGGGATCACAACACCTGATCTCAAATTATAATATAGAGACACAATAGCAAAAAATTATAGTAAAGCCACATGGTACTGGCACAAAATCAGACATGTACACCAGTGACATATAAGACCTAGAAGTAAATCTATACAGCTTTAGCCACCTAATTCTTTACGAAGATGTGAAGAGCATACACCACAGGGAAGATAGCCTTTCAGCAAACAGTGTTGGGACAACTGTATTGCCACATGTGGGAGGATGAAACTAGAGCCATATCTCTTACCCTGCATTCAAATTCATTCAATACAGATCAAAGACTTTAATGTAAGACCTGAAAATTTAATGCTGCTGGAGAAAAACACTTCATGGGTAGTGCAAGAATTCTATCCCTGGGTTGTGGGAACTAGGTAATATCTATCCATTCCTTCTAAGGTCCCAATGACAAATCAAAGTTCAATTCATTCTGGGGAATAAATGAGTCTATTGGGCTTACTTACAGAGCATGGATGTTACCTACAGGAACATGGGTGACCTCAAAATAATCTCACCCAGCTTTACCTAGCATAAATGATGCCTTCCTCATAGCCACATAGATGGAGGTCCCTTCCCCCAGTTCTCTCCAGCCTATACTCTAGCTCTGTCACCAAAACCACAAGGCCATGTGTAATTAGGGTAGAATTGCACACAAGTGGCTGGGGGGAGTGACTGGATACAACAGTGAAGGTCCAAAGGCCATCCTCACCTTTTCCTTCTATGAAGGAATGTCAACAGTCAACAAGCCCAGCTAGAATGAGTTTTTGCAAGCAGACACATCTTGTCTTATGAGATCTTGGTTGCTCATCAATGTCTATCTCTTGACTGAGGAGGATGCTCCACAGTCATATACATTTATCTAAGCACACATTTTACCATATGCAAATTTTGACTTCAATATAAAATGTGAAATAATTTGAATACAAAAATCA
This sequence comes from Onychomys torridus, assembly GCF_903995425.1. Classification (NCBI taxonomy): domain Eukaryota; kingdom Metazoa; phylum Chordata; class Mammalia; order Rodentia; family Cricetidae; genus Onychomys; species Onychomys torridus. The sequence goes on along the minus strand of NC_050444.1, from coordinate 104,655,494 downwards.
TAAAAGCAATCTGTAATTCCAGTTTGATCACAATCTGTTCATTAAACCAGGACAAAACAGACATGACTTTCTCATTCATCAAAAAGGCTCAAGTCACAATACAAGTTTTGACCATATTGAAGACAAGATTTAAGTTCATTTCCCAGAAAGCAGGTCATAAAAGAGAAAGTAGCTGAGCACACAAGACAAGCATGCCCATGGTAAATCAGACACCAGGGAAGGTCAACTATTAAATATGAGGAAACTTGGAGATGTCTTTTTCTTTCCCAATACCACTCTGTTCAAGGCTGAATGCTGATTTAATTCTAGGAAGAGTTATAAGGTGGTGAATTATTGAGAATCTATCTACAAAATGACAGCATTTTTACTAGTTCTCAGTTTTTATGTCACAGACAGCATTTGGACTTAATTGAGCCGCATAGAGGCTTTGAATGGTCCTTTTGCCCCAGCTTCACAAGCACTGGGATTACAGGTGGGTACTGCAGTGCAAAGCAACTCTTACATTACCTTTGAAGAAAGTGCTAGGTAAGTGACCAGTGTTACAAGGATAAGTCACTACAGCTCATTTGTCTATACAGGGTCTTAGAACTACACACCCAATCCCCCTTTAGGTGCCTGTAGCTTAAGCTACTTGTTTCTCATTCTACTTAGTCACTTTGAAACTGACAAACTACATTTTGTGGAATCTTCTATATTTAAGCTGTGTTTTATAAACTGAGGCAAAAATCTTTACCCACTGTAGTTAATGATCTTTCTTCATCCATTTCAACCACTTTTTAACTTGTATTTTTTCAAGCAATTATGATTGCTTTTCTCTTTAAAAAGCATGTTTATCTCTCTTGTATTGTTTTTGACAATATTACATATATATTTGAGTGTAGTAGGTAATTCCATAAATCAATGCTAAAAGAATGAGAACAATCTAATCCTGACAACCTTGGCCTAATGACATTATTCAGGTTGAGCAAGAATGAAGAAAGCACTTTGCCATCACACCAAGTGGAAATGTCTCTCTTCAAATATGATGTAAAAGCAAAAATAGCAGCACGGAAATGGAAAATTTAGAGATCTGGTTCTTGGGTAATTGAAGATTAAATAAACAGATCAGGCTTTTGAAATCAGCAAGAAATATGTATTTATTTGTACCACTTTCATACAAGACCATGATAGAGTCTGACTTTCGACTTCAAGTTTATCTTCACACAGAAAAGAAGGATGATATTTGACCAGCACAGGAGCCATAAATATCCTTTTTACTTTCATTTTAACTATGTATTTCAAAGGGCAGTGGGCCACTGATACTTTTGTTATTGTTTTGTTTTTAAAGTATCATCTTTCAATATCCTAATGAGTTAATATCACACTGGGCTTATTTTGAAAATTTCCAGTGATCATAACATGCCTTGGTTGGCCAATAACTGAATCATTATTAAGCAATTATTTGCATGACTCATACTGAGCCTATAACAAAGTTTTAAAAGGTCTGTGTATAAAATGAAATGTTCTCTTATACAAATTGGAGTAGTTAGTAATGGTTTAGCATTTGGAAAATGACTCTAAAACCGTAGATTGTGGGCCTCCTGTTTAATTTCCAAATGGTAGAGATGCTCCAAGTCACAGCTGGAATGCTTTGTTTGTGAGACTAATATCCAGCATTATCCTCTCTTCTCAGCTAGTTGGGTTCTGCATGTTTTGAAAGCGGCATCTCTGATCTTACTTGGCAGGCTGTGAGAGATGTCTAGGTGAAACAGGAGGCGGGAACAGGTATGTGTGATCTAAGTCTACCCTACTACTACATTTCTTCAGAAACAAACTCAAATATCTGACTGGTGCTAAGTAAACAATACCATCTTTTCCCTGATGCTAGAATATTTTTGGTGTATCATGGGCAAAATGTTTGCTTCTGGAATTGGTAACATTTTTATTGTGTACATTCTATTCTAAGCTCCACAAGAAGAAGCAATTATGACTTGAACGCCATGTCTTGGCCTGAAATGGTTTCTTTATTTGGGAATCAATGACTTTGTTTCAGAGAAAAAATAAATACTTGGCATGTTAGGGGTTTGAGTTTTTCCTGCTTAACCAAAAGTCTTTGTCTCTTCCTTTTTGTCTCATTTTTTAAATGTTTATCTTCTATACCACTGAATAAATCTGAAGACAATGTTATCTCTTCTTAGTTGGAAATCATTTTTAAAATTCAATTGGGAAAGTGAAAGAACTATGAATCAAATATAATTGTAAATCTAATGACATTTGTAGCACAATTGTTTGAACTGATTTGATTTCAAGTTTATGTGAGGACATGCTTGAATAAGCCATGCTCATTTTCTTCTTCAAATTTCAGTATCACTTGCAACTAGCTCTACTTTATTTAAAGGAGGCATTTCAGATGCTGCTGTGGGACTAGGAAAGATTCAAACGAGCCACAAAATCAATGGACTTGAATTAGACTCAGACTTGCAAGACGCAAGAGAATGATGGGCTTAAATCAAGGCTAAAGGACAAAAATCCCTATAAAGGATGCTCTAGTAGGACTCCATCTTGAAAGCAGAAAGCAGCCCTTGCCAGATACTAGTATTTCAGTGCCAAATTTTTAAACGTCTTGACCTCCCAATTGTAGGAAGCAAATTCCTGTTGTTTATAACTTGTTCAGTCTCAAATTCTTGGTCAAGGCTCTTTTCTTGGTCTTCGGTTCATGGTCACTGTTTAGTCTCTAAAGTTCAGTGGGAAAAGGACGAGTCGTAAGTGCACTGGGTCTGGATGACTGCACACTCACTCAGAACTCATCAAATGAATCTCGTGGGTACCTGCTGTCACCCAAAGTGAAAGAATCCTGGAAAAAGCCAATGAGTTTCATTTTCCCCTGAGGTATTCTAAATACTAGTTGGACATTGAGATCTCAAATGGCTCTACAACAGTCCCAATTCACTTCAGTTTGAAGTAAGTTGTCCTTAGAAGTCTTCTTCCTGATTTGTGAAATACAGCAATAGTAGTACTTTTTTGTTTGTTTTTTGAGACAGAGTCTCAGTATGTAGCTTTGGGTAGCCTCAAACTCACTACATAGACCAGGCTGGCCTTGAACTCACAAAGATTGCCTGCCTTTGCCTCCCAAGTACTGAGATAAAATACATGTGCCACCAAGCCTGGCACTTTGTTTTGCAATAATATTCCTAAGGAATTTATGAAAACAGCTTACTCTTTCTAGGGAAAATAAAAACAGGCGGTGAAGACTTCCTTTAGTCACAAATCCAATACTTAGAATACATTATATCAGTGGATTCTGCTACGTAGGACCTCAAGTCCTCCACGTAAGTCCTAGAAAGAGCTTTAGAACTGTTGGAAATTTCTAGAAAGACTGTTCTATTGAGGACTGGCTTCCTCAGCATCAATCCCTTCTTCCTATGAGGGGTCAAAGGAGCCTAATATTCTAGGTTTTACTTATTTATTTTTTATTATAGTTTGGATTGTTAATGCTCTTACCAGGCCAATACTCCAAATATGTGTTCACTGTCTTGTAGCTATTGGGAGGTGGTTGAATCTTTTGGAGGTATGGCCTAGAGGAAGAAAGTTAGATCATCTGATACATGCTTTTGAAGGGGTTTTGTGGTTACCGGACCCTAGTTCTCTCTATATGGCCTATACTCCTTTCTCACGCTCCCACTGCTATAATGCTCTGCCTTGCCTTAGGTCCAAAGATAACGGAGCCACCTCACCATGAACTGAAGCTGTGAGTCAGAATCAACCTTCCCTTCTTTTAAGTTGTTTTTCTCTGTTACTTTGTCACAGTGGCCAAAAACTGATTGACATAGTCTCCCTCTCATATAAAAGAAGAGGAGCTGTTAAGGGCAGAAAATGAGAGGAGGAAAAAGGAAGAAGGAGGAGAGAAAGAAAAAGAAGAGAATGAAAAACTAGCACTTCCCTGGATTTATGCTGGAGGCCTTGTGCATTGTATGTGTCCAAATAAGACATAAAAATATTGTCAGCTTGATACCAAAGTAGACATACTTGAGAAGAGAAGAACTCCATCACCTTTGTCTGTAGGCAAGTGGGGCATTTACTTGATTAAGTACTGATGTAGGACGGCCCAGCTACCTGTGCACAGTGACCACCCCTGGGCAGGTGGTCCTGGGCTGTCTAAGAAAGCAAGCCGGGCAAGCCAGTAAGCAGCATTCTTCCCAAATACCTGTTTCAGTTTCTGATTCCTGCCCCGACTTCCTTTCATGATAGACTGTAAGCTGTAAGATGAAATAAACCCTTTTCTTCTCCAAAGTAGCTTGTGGTCTTGGTGTTCATCACAATAGAAATCTAAGTAAGACAGGCCCTAAATTTCAAGTTCCATCTTTCTCTTTTTAATTAAAATTATGTTCTGCATTGCACATATGGCCTTTTATTTTTTTCCTACTCAATCCTCATTAAAAGAAAAAGGCAATATCATAAGTTTTAATTCTGCAAGATTAATATTGTGCAAAAAATGGCTCAGAATCTGAGGCAGATAGTCAAATAAAACGCTGGAGTTCATGGTCTTCCCAGAATGAAGCTGTTCGGGATGAAAGTAATTAAAACAGAGGCCATAAAGAATTGTGAAATTAAAGAGTTTGAAGGACCATCAATTTGGCTGTTAACATAATTTACAAACTTGTGAGTCCCTGCAATATGTCAGGCTCTCTGCTGGAAGTGCTTGAACAGTGAATCACTTAATCGCATTAGCCACTCAGGATGGTCTTACCAACTCTCATTCTTCCTGTCTACTCTTCTGCTATGGCCCCTATGCTTTAGAGGGAGTACCATAACTTTTAATATGGATAAGGGTAGGGGAAGGGGGATGAGAATTAAGGGAGAAGGTGGCAATGGTTTTGGGAGGGTTAACCAAAATGAAGGGGGTATTTTTTTAAAAGCCATATAGAATCCTACTATTTTGTAAGCTAATTAAAAATATAATTTAAAAAAAACTTTGAAGGGAGGTACCCTGCATGAATAGATAATAGCACTCCCAAAAGCTTTAGGTTATTAAATAAAAATCCCAATGCCAGGTCTTGGACACCTTATTGAGGAGTTGGACAGGGGAGACACCAAAGAGATCCCCAAAACAATACAAACTATTGCAACTAATTTTGGTTGCCACCAGAGCTGGACGGTGAGACTAAAGACTCCCCTAATAGCTGAGTGATTTAGAGAAATCAAGCTGGAATTTAAATTAAAGCCTCCTCCATGTTGGCCAGCTTTCATAATACCAGAAGATGTTATGCAGCCTGCTGAGGCTAGAGGGAATCATCAGAAACTATGAGTCCCGTGAGCTACAATACTAAACTGTTAGGGAATATGTGCCCACTGGAGCAGTCTGAATGTTATGAGAGTAACCAACCACTCTCTGGTTGGATTTGAGACCCACTCCACAGGAGAGAGTTTATGGCTGGTACTGTAAAGCTGGTCAAAAGTCATATGATCATAGGCCCTAGGGGAAAACATACTACTGTTGTTTTGCTATATGAACAAGATGTCAAACTGCCTTCTAAATATTTATGTTTATACCATTAGATTAGTGCTGCACCCAGCCTTGGTCATGAAAGCTTCTGCTTGAAGTGGGCAGTTATTAATGAAGAGACTCCTAATTGGTAAAAGTGCTTAGAGTAAGTGACTGTTAAGTGCTCAGCCTCAAATGGAAAGAGATTTGAGGGAGAGCATAGAGCTACAGAGAACAAAGCGTTATGAAAATCACCATCTTCTAAGGGTTTCGAGGACACAAAGAAGACAGTCATAATGAAGAGAGTATTCAGGGTAACTCAGCTTTCAGTTCTTGTGAAGGGACCAAAATGCGTGGAGAAGGGGATTAAAGGAAGAGGCAAGGAAAAGAGCATGGACAGGGTGACTGGTCAGTGTGGGAATTTGTTGGTAGTTAAGAAGAAGGCTATTGGGCATCCATCAATGACCTGGAACAGTGGTCTCAACCTATGGGTCAAATGATCCTTTCGCAGGGGTTACTCAAGACCCTTAGAAAACACAGACATTCACACTACAATTCATAACAGTAACAAAATTACACTTAAAAAGTAACAACAAAAATAATTTTATGGTTCGGGGGTCACCAGACTATGAACTGTGTTACAGGGTTGCAGCATTTGGAACACTGAGAACCACTGATCTGAACAGACAATTGTAAAGTGTGCTAACACAAATCTGGAAAGCAATTAGAGAACACGGTGCCAGGGATTCTCTAACCCTGAGCAGCAGACCCTCCCCGTGTCTCATTTTCCTCCTTCATACCTTCAAGAAAGAGGCGGATGACGTGATCAGACAGTAACCCTCCCCTCCACACACATGCTCACCACGGGCAATGTATTTTTATCATTTCTTTGTTTTAAAAATCCTTTACATCCACCCAACCTGTACATTTCAATCAGATTTCAGCCAGTTTTTTGTTTGTTTGTTTTTTGTTTGTTTTGTTTTTGTTTTGTTGTTGTTGTTGTTAAGCATGGCAGGGAAAATTAAGGGCAGAGACAGGATCTGATTTGCCTAGTTCTAATGTAAATTGAGACAAATGACCCTCTCTCCATCATGACTTTGCACCTGAATATCCATGAAAACAACCTCATTTCCTATTTTTAAAAAATATTTAATTCCTATTTCAGTCCTATTCAGGATAAATATAGAAATCCACTCAAGACAGTACCACAACTTCTACTCATAACTACTTATCATAAAACAGTTTTATGATGAATAGTAATAAAATCAAGGCTGGAGTTGTTTTTAAAAATCCCTTGCTGCCTCCATTTTGAAGGCTCTGGGAAGACAGTTCAGTGACAGAGAGATGAACACATGGGGATTATTTGGATGAGAATTGAGGAAGAACAGGAATTAGTGGTGCCAATACTTTGGGCATGTCTTCCACATGGATGATTCTAGAGTTTGTCAAACTTGCTTAATCCTCAGTGGGCCATTTTAAAACAGATGACTGTTCCTCACTCTGCTAATAAGCAGAAAGGGCACCTCCAGGGGATAGAGGTAAAGAACCAAAAACATCCTATTCCCTTGCCTGTGACACAGAAGTTTAATGTGGCTTCTAATTTGTGTTTGATATTGGAGGTGGGAGAGAAAGGTAGAGGGCAAAGAAAACGTACACCGTATTAAATATGCATGTTGAATGAAAGCATTTCCTGCACTCCAGACACCATGAAATGTTTGAAAGTGGACATTCAGAATCAGGTGAATACAGAAATAAAGCAGATAAGCCCTTTTCAGAGTCAAAGCTGGTCACTTGCATACCCCTAACAAGAAAAAAGAAATTAGAGTAACTCTTCAACCACTTTGAATTAGCATCTTTTGGAAATCACTCCATAAACTCAGCTGGCCATGTTCATCTACCACATGCTACATTCAAAACAGTGGTACAGGGGTGAGTAGAAACAAAGGGTTAATATGATTTGAATATTAATGTTGGTAATAACTTCCTGTGATAATCTGGCAAGGTGCATAGTGGGAATGGGCAGAGGAGAATCAAAGCACAGCTGGTTTCTCAGACCTGCAGGACCTGCCACTGATACTTGTCTGTGGCCTTGGCTGTTTGGTGATTGCTAAGGGAGAGGAGAAGCTTCAGCCGTGAACCCGATGAAGTGTGATAGGACTGTGGGAAGTGAGGACGACAGTCTGGAAAAGGGCTATTTGCAGAGTAGAACTCTAGATGCCAAGAGAGGAGAGTGAGAAAGAGTGAGCAGTGGGGAGAAGAAAGCCAAGAGACACTGTGGAAGGCATTAAGCTGCACCCAGGCCTCATGTGTGAAGCTAGGAGGAGGTTCACTGCACACCACATATTGCGGTCCTACCCTCTGCTCAGTTTCCTCTCTCCCTGCTATGATTTGAATGTTTGTGTTGGTAATCACATTCAAAGACAATACCTCATCTTCATAATTTTCCATTCTCTGAACATGTAGAACAGCATTCAATCATATCATGAAAGTACTGAACAAATATTAGTTTGGCAACAAAGAATCAGACAGAGGTCATTTAAACCAGGGAAGCAATTCAGACTTCAGTGGACATGTACAGAGAGTGGTCTCAAGACATACCAGTCACCACGCCAGTTGCCTTCAGCCCATGTGCCCCTCATTAGATGAGCCCCTCAGCATGAAAAATTTGATTCTGAGGATTTAAAAATATTTATTTTTCAGACTACATGATCTTTATAAGCAATGATTACTTCATCAAGTGAGACCTGACCTTGGATTTTACAATGCTATAAAAGACATTGCTGAGACAATGGACAAGAAGTATTAGGTTGTAGAAGGGATTTGATGATTTATTTTCCTCACCTCACCAGTTCCACAGCTGGTCTTGTTTCTTCAGACTGCAAGCTTCTGAGTCTTCATCCAAATGAATCTCAGCTGAACTGTGCTGCTCCAAAGCCTGAAAGCTTAACCAGCCAAATGCTGCTAGTTTCTGGTCTTCACGCCTTATATATCTTTCTCTTTCTGCCCCCACTCCCTGGGATTAAAGACTGGCTTTCTGGGATTAAAGGTGTGTGTCTCCATGCTGGCTGTATCCTTGAACACAGAGAAATCCATCTAGTTCTGCCTCCCAAGTGCTGGGATTAAAGGCGTGCGCCACCACTGCCCAGCTTCTGCTATGGCTTGCTCTGACCCATTTTCTAGCCACCATTTGAGGCTCTGTATCTAGTGGCTGTCTGTTCTCTGACCCCAGATAAATTTATTAGAGTGAACAATATTTTGGGGAACACAATACCACCACAAGCTAGAGTCATTTGGGAAGATGGACTCTCAGCTGAGAAAATGTCTCCATAAGACTGGCCTATAGGCTGGCATTTTATTAATTAGTGGTTGATGTGTGAGGACTAAGCCCACTGTGTGCGGTGTCAACCCTAGGCTGGGGATCCTGAGTACTGTAGGAAAGCAGGCTGATTAAGCCAGGGAGGAAAGAGCAGAACAGCTCTGCCTCATGGTTCTTTCCCTGTTTGAGTTCCTGTCCTGACTCCCCTCCTTGGTGGACTGTGCTGCGGAACTGAAAGCTGAACTAAACCTTCCCTCGCCTAGTCGCTTTTGGCCATGGTGGTTTATCACAGCAATAGGAACTCTAACAAATACACCAGTTCACTAATCCCTTAGGCTCAGTAGGTCAGGAAGTTTTTCAGTGGCCCTTCCTAGCAGCCCTTCCTAGCACTGGATATTACCCCAGTAGACTGAAGTAAGAGGATTACTAGTTTCAGATCAGCATGGATGGTAACCAACAGCATTCCTCCACAGCCTCTGCTTAGGTTCCTGCCCACAGGCTCATGTCCTGAGTTCCTGCGCTGACTTCGTCTGATGACGGACTTTGATGTTGAAAGGAAACATAAGCCCTGAACTCCCCAAGTTGCTTTGGTCATGGTGTTTTATTGCAGCAAGAGAAACCCCACTAAAAACACACAGCATTTCAGAGATACTATAAAGTGGGTTGTAGGCCAATAAATGAGCTAATTCATTCATGTGCTCTGATATTTTCCTAACTAATTTCTTGACACTACAAAACATCCATCTTGAATCATAACATCATCTTCTTCAGGGCTAAATCTTCTATAGTGTGGTTATCAGAAGTCACCTCTATTAAGAAAAGATCAGACATCATAAGGAGAAAGTAAGACTATGATCAGTGGTGGATTTCAAGGAAATGAATTTTACTTAAAGATCTCAAACCTCATTAAAATAATTTTCACAAAGACTCAAAAGATGTCTGTCATCAACCTTGTATTTTTAGTATCAGCCAGTACTCTCTAGTCTGTGGGTAGTAAGTCCACCAGTTTATAGACAGTACCTCAGATAATATGCTATACAAATATTGTGATGAAATACAAATAAATAACATTAAAAACATAGTTTGTCACTGTCAAGTTCATAACAGCTATGACCAATAGATTATTTCTCAGTCAATAGATTATGAAAGTGCAACTTCTAGACTGCAGCAGCTACTAATACATGTCTGATTTTCAAAGTGGCTCTTTTATTTTAAAAGGTGAAAACCTCTAGAAATAATGACCTGGACCACAAGATACACTATTATGTATCACTGGACTATCTACTGTTTCAGTGGGTTCTTGAATTAGTGCTTCCTTGAAACTGATCTCCATGGTCTCAGTAGGTTTCTTTTTGTATTTCCAAGTTCATCCCTAAATGACAAAAAGCATAACCATGTGATTTGAAAACTAAATGACAATATGAGGCTCCACCACCATATGTAAGTCAAGGAAACCTACAGAAGTGACTTTGTATTTATTTATGACTTTTAGATGCAGAATCCTGACTACAAAGTTTTGGAGATCAAATTTCATTTTGAGTATCAAATTTTATTCTTCCTACCACATCAGTTTTAGCACCAGTTTATTCTGCGTCTCAATTCCCACAATTCATGTGAGGAAATTGTATCACACCAAGGGGCACAGAAGTGTAGGAATAAAATTGTTTTTTCCACACTTGCATATGAAGTTCTCCTGCATGGCAATCTGTCAAAATCATTCAGCAAAAAAGTAAGAAATAATTTTCGAAGTAAAGCCAGAGTCACAGAGAGGTCATTGAAGGTTTGAATAAAGGCATTTTTCAAAAAATATAATATCTCAGAAAAACTGACTAATCCAAAAAGATTTCTTGATATACACATAATAAGGGTCTAAAGCGCACAGACCTCTCTCCTATTGCAGAAAGCATAAATGCTGCATCTCAGGAATTTCTTTAGGAATATAATGATAACAGATAAAATTTTAAGCAAAGGTAACCGATTTTAGCATGATTTGAAGGTTCTCTGTTTTATATATGTATAAATATTCAGAAATGAATCCCTTCCACACACACAGAAAGGAACAGGGAGAAAGGTGGGGGAGAGAGAGGGGAGTGACTCATCTGCACACAGAATCTTGACATATTTTACTATGCTATCTTAGTCACGCTTTTAATGAGTCTTTTGCAATTAAATATAATTTATGGAGTCTTCAGCTACCAATTTGAATAAGGTTATCAGATGACAGAGTAGTCCTTTCCCAATGAAGGTGAAGTCTTTCTGGGTCAGAAGTTCTGACATTCTGCCTTCTCCAGCCAGCCAAATGAGGACTGGAGAGAGTGTGGAGCCCACTGTAGGAGACTGAAGTTAGGGACACTAGGGAAATGGGACAGGAGAATAAGGAGTCAGGCTCTATTATGTGCCAGGTAGCATACCAAAATAACAATAATTTCACTAGACTTCATTAATTTCATAAACTCTTTATTAAAGGTACATAGGTAATAAGTCTGAACTTTAGAGATTTTGTACAAACAGATTTGTTATATAATAAGCTCATATACTTCATAATGAACTCTAAACTATAATATGAAATATGCCAATTATCTTAAACATACAACACAATTATAATTATCTGATATGTCCTATAGATGCAGAAGTCCATATATTGAATCCTTCATATGACCTATAATAAACTCTTAAATGACAATGTAAATGAAAGCTGATGCTGTTGTAACATGGAATCTTTTTTTGTAAGTTGAAGTATACCTTAAAATAACAAAAGTACAGGTCAGTAAATTTACCAGCAGCATGCTCATATACTATCAAGTGTTATAGACTACATACTATTTTATTTGATACACTCATGATTGGATGTTCAGTTGGTTTGTTCATACCAGTATCACCACAGACACATAGGTAAAGCACATGCAAGATTAGGACAGTTGTAATGTCCCTAGGCATTAAAAATTCTTCAACTCCATTATAATACTATGAGACCATGATCACATAGACAGTCCATTGTGATTACATGGCATAGTCATTATTATGTGGCATATGTCTCTTTCTACATGTATGTATGTATTACATACATGTATACACATAGTCAAAACAGGTAAAGTTCTCTCAAAGATCTTTACTAATGACTAGTTTATTTAGATTTTTTTAAAGATTTATTTATTTATTATGTATACAGAAGAGGGCACCAGATCTCATTACAAATGGTTGTGAGCCACCATGTGGTTGCTGGGAATTGAACTCAGGACCTCTGGAAGAACAGTCGGTGCTCTTAACCTCTGAGCCACCTCTCCAGCCATGACTAGTTTATTTAAATTCAGCCACTTTTGAGGGGTTATTTATGTGTTTGGATATATGGTTTCTTTGGGGCAATTAACTCAGTGTGCAATTTTAAGTCATCAGGATAAAACTGTGAATAATTCAACTCACAAATAATTCACTAATAGTCATTTCTTCAATCTGTGTTGATGCATTGGTGGAATATGTCAGCACACTGAAGCAGAGATGCAAGAGTGATGGATCTCATCCTGCATAGTGTTATTGAACTTGAGAAAGCACTGTACCTCCTGGATGACTGTTTTGTGACTGTGTGAATTGAGTACCTCCTACCTGATGCTGCTGCTTCTACACACTGTGCACACCAGACAAAACACTCATTATACTTTTTATCACAAGTTACTTCTAACCACTGCGTTATTACATGTTTAGTCACCTATTCTAGAAATATTACTGGGAACTACTATGATCCAGACTAATGGCTTACTATGGTGTAGTGGGGATAGATAGCTGCCACAAAAAGCATTCTTCTCTTTCCACAGTATTGAAATGTCCTAGAAAGTAGTCACTCACTCAGGAATTACACATCCCAGTGTTGTGCATGACTGCCCTCTGAGCCAGGCAACAAACATCTTGGAAGTTCTATTGTGCCTCCATACAAAAGTAGTATTCTCAGTTGGGCTGGTTGACTGTTTATATCCCCTTATAGAAGCATTTGGAGAGCCATAGATCCCCACATGGGTATTTAGCTACTTTGTTCCACCTGTTGTATGCAACTCTGCCTTAAATGCCCTACACTTCAGAGAGGAGCTAGAGTATTTAATTCAGGAACACTTGTGGAGGGCTCTCCATTTATGTGGCTATAGGAAATTCCTCATCCCTGCTGCGTAAAGACTTTCCAGTTTGGCATTTTGGAGGAGGAGAATCCACATCCCTGCCAGTCGCCCCTCACTTATGCTCTGTAATTAAGCCCAAGAAAGCCATGGTTCCTCTAGAATGAACTTTGGTGGAATTATACCTCAGTTTGTTGTTGGGACCTTGAGAAGAGGGGTAGACATTGTCTATGCCACCCCCTGAGATTCACCAACTCACCTTATAACTTAAGCAGGGCCACCTCAGTAATTCTTACCATCAGAACAAATTTGAAAGGTAACATGCCCCACTCTGGGGTCAGGGTGATGTCAATGAGTGACTTCTCTCTTTTTCTCCTGCCTGTTGGCAGTAGGGGGCTCAGGAGTCTATTGGAATAGAAAAGTCACTAAGTCTTAAGCATGTGGCCTGATCAACCATATAGAAAAAAGTCACTTGTCAACCAGCAGAACATGAAGCGTGTTAAGTCTGTGGAGAATAAAAAGACAGAAGGAAATGTCATGTAGAGGACACATGAAGGAAAGAACACATAGATGAGGAGTGAAGAAGCCACCACAACTGTGGCCTTCAGAAGCTGGCTGCAAAAACTGCAAAACCTAAGAATAGTTATCAAAGCCACCAGAGAATAACAAATTCTTATTAAAAATAGAGCAACCAAAACTCACCTGTCTAAACATGGAAGTATTGGTGTAGCATTGTTTATTATATTGACTACCATTGCTGTGTATATTTCTTTATGTTTTATAATCCAGCATGATTTCATGGACTTGACATGTTAAGAAGCAAAATATTCAATAGTTGGTGTGTAGCCTCAGGGATACAAAATATCATAATTCTTATAATATCTTCAATACATCACAAATATATATGTAATATATATGTGTGTATTTGTAAATATATGTGTATGTATATACATCCATATCCACATACATATATATGCATATATATACAAAAAAAACCTTTGTGTATGTTATAGCTCCTTTAATTTAGGCTTCTGTGATGTTCCTGCAACTGAAGGCATATGTTTGCAGTTTTATACATGGAAATATTTTTTTAGGTTCTATAGCATACAGCTGATTCTGGGTTAAAAACCAAATGAATTAGTATCTAGAAACATTTGAAATGACATGAAATGAAAGGAAAAAGAGTATAATACTCCATTAATGATTTAAAAACATTAATAAAGTGCTGAATTTTAAATGAGCTGGTAATTGAGCAAGAACAGGTTTTAGGGAAGGCATCCCATAGCTCATCAATGAACTCAAAACCCTTCTGGTGATTATTCCATTAGCACAGGAAATATATCCAGAGAGGCCAGATTTTGTTTTCCATAATAGATTGGAAAAGGAAGAATTGAGTTAGAAAAATGAAGTGCTACATTCAGAGTTTGTAGAGGAATCCCAAGGACCTCTTGAGACACTTTTGCCACTCTTAATCATCTGATTATTCCTTTAAAATTGAAATGTGTTCCAAGAGAGCCCTTATCCTCAGAATTTAAATCCCTTCTGCGTGTCAGGGCCCAGTGTTTGCCATGATTAACTTAATAGGGGGTCCTTTCAGATCAGCTGCAGTCTATAACTTTGCTTTCCATTTTAAAAGGGCCAGCATCTTTCCTTGCTCCCAAACTGCAAACCACTTATGCTGAGGCACAGTCTTCTGGAACGCTCTTGATTTTATCTTTCACCACATTTCAGGTCCACATTTTCAACTGCATATTGAGCACAGAAGAAAGCAGTTTTCACACATGATCTTTTGAATGTTTGCCACTTGCTATATATAGTTCACCTTCTTGTTAGAAACTGAGACATCATTTGCAAGACTTTCCTAAACAGAGGCTTCACTTTTTTATTCCAGAGAAGGGAATCTGCTACTAAATTTATCAAAAAGATATCTAATATCTAAATAACGATGGCATTTCAGAAAGAAAGCCACAGTAACAATGGAATCATTTTCTTAAGAGCAAAGTCAGTTCAGTAGAGACCGGCTCATGATGAAGGTTGTGCAAAAATTTTGACCATCTACTTGGATGATTCACATCTGCTAATTAGCATTCTTCTCAAGTCTCAAAGGAAAGCTAAATGATTGCCGTAAGGTTTAGTGTACATAGATCCAAACACAGGAGCTGGGTGATTGTGACGGCTAGAAGTGACCAAGTGATGGCTGCTGTCTGAGTTGGTTGAAGGTAGAAGTGTGTTCTGATACTTCATGCTTCCTGCATATGGGGAGAACACTCTATTTACACTGAAGCTGAAACTGGCTTCCATCCCCCTCTTTGTGACCAGTTGCTCACTCCAACAGTATTTCTTCATCTTTCACATGTTCTCAAGAACAGAATTTTTTTTCAGTTTGATGTATCATCATTAAAAGGTTCTTTTTTAAATCATCTTGCCTAGTATGTTATGTGATCCCATGGCTCGTTTGGAACAATGAGATATCAGAGAGTATGATGACATTCCCATTGAGAACAATCAGAAAAGTCAAACAAACACAAAAACAAGCAAATGATGTGCATACTTAAAGCCATTAAAGGCTTTCCAGCTGCTAGAAATAGTGGAACTTAGTGCTCAAGGGCTACATCAAGTAGAATGAATAGCTAATAAACAATGGAAGTTCATCTCTCAGTTCCTCAGGTTGAGAAGCCTAAGCTCAAACTCCCATATGATGGGAGTCCATTTCCTGATTCACAGAAGTGGTACCTTTTCCCTGTGTCCTGGTATGGTGAGTAAAGCTATTCATAGTCCCCTCAAAAGAACATTAATGCCATTGTTGAGGGCTCTACTCTCCTAACCTAATCACCTCCCATGATGGCTTGAGTGATAGATGTCCTTCATAGTCTTGGGCATTTGAATACTTGGCCCCCAGTTGGTTGAACTGCTTGGGTAGGTTTAGAAAGTATACCCTTGCTAGAGGAAATATGTCACTGAGGGCAGGCTTTGAAAGTTTAAAGACTTGATCCATTTCTAGTTCAGTCTCTCTGCTTCATGTTTGTGGTTCAAGATGTGAGTCCTTGGCTTCTGTTTCAGCCACCATGCCTGCTTCTTGCTGCTATGTTCCCTTCCAGGATGGACTTTTATACATCTGGAATCATTAGCCAAATAAACCCTTCCTTCTAAGTTTCCCTGGTCATGGCGTTTTATCACAGCAATAAAAAACAGCAAATACATGTCTTGAAGGTACCACCTCCAAAGAATATCAATTTGGTGGTTAAGTTTCAACATATTAACTGGGGAGGAGAATCATGGGAATAAAACACATAAGCGTTCAGACCGTGGCAAGGGTTAACATCTTGGAAAGGGAAAAAGAGTGAAGTGTTAAGGGTTCCTATTTTTCTATTCCAGAGCTGACTCTAGAGCCGTGGTTTACAACCTGTGGGTTGTAACCCCTTTGGGGGTCACATATCAGATATCCTGTGTGTCAGGTATTTACATTATGATTCATAATAGTAGCAAAATTACAGTTATGGAGTAGCAGAGGGAATAATTTCAGATTGAGATCACCATAACATAAGGAACTATGTTAAAGTGTTGCAGCATTTGGAAAGAAGATAGCCAATGCTCTAGAGCTCCTGCGGCACTTCTCCCATCTCTGGAATATGCTATACATTCCTTGATAATGGGCAGTTATGAGAGACCTTGTGAGCAGTCGATACAGCTCCCTTCTATTCTAGAGGATGCCCACCCCAGAACTGTATGTGTTTGAGCTGGAAGGCCTGAGGTTGTCTGATATACACACCTACAAGATCAAGGACATCAGTGTTAGTAAGGTAGGACAGCAAACAATCCAAGCTGAGCAGGAGAAAAACATCAAAGTTGGTGTCCTCCTTGAGTACAGCGCCTTCAACTTCTTTGGTGCTCCCATTGCAGGAACCATCCCTTTGAAATGGTCCTACCCTAAAGCCAAGAATTCTCTCTGCACAGCTCACGCTCCTTGTCTTTGCTTTTAAGTCCTCTCCTTTTTGTGCTCTTCCTATTTCAATCTTGTTCTTTTCCTCCTATTATGTTGGTGTTGTTGATGAAATGCCCCTTAAATTGTACATACTTTCCTATTTATCTACCTACCAATCCATTTATCTCAAAAACCCTCAGTCCACATCAAGCCACAAAGTGAAGGGTTTAAGCAACGGAGTACTGGATCATGGGAATTTCTCCTTGTCCGTCTCCAGAAAACCGGCATTACTGGGAGCACCAGTTGTGCAACATGGAAAACTGACTTCTTTTTCCCACTTGAATCAGTGTCAGAGGTTATTCCAGTCTTACCAATATCCTGTGCCAGGCCATTAAGCAAACATGCCACCAAGAATTGGTGAACAACCCTAAGTGTTCAATGATTTGCTTGCTACAAAATGGGGTTTCTAAAAGGCTAGGGCAGTAAGTGCTATTCCTTGTGGTAGAGTCTTTACTCCAGAAATTTGGGGGCAGAAGAAGTTACAACGCAAGAGGAAAAAATACATCGTGGAAAATGAAAATAGGGATGAGCATCAAATCCCTTTTAGAAATAGCTGAACATGTTTCTTTGCCGATTCACCTCACAACTGGGGGTTGAATATGCTTAGAAAATCAGAGTTCCATTTTTAAAGAAGAATTCGTGCTATTGGAATTATTTGTAAAATTTTGATGTAATCACATAACAGGCAGAGAATTTGGTCCTTAGTGTTTCTTTCCTTCCTCTATGCAGTATGGAATCAAGCTCAGTGGGACCCACACAGTTCTTCAACCACTTTAGGACCATGAACTGAGCATCTGTATTCCAATACCACATCTGTCCCCACTCCTAGACTTGCTTCTGCTGACATGTGCTGCCATTTGCTTGTTTATTTAGTAAATGTGTCAAATCCACACCAAAAAGTGATTTTTGGAATGGGAAAACAATAGAGACAAGTATGTTGCATATGTGTGACTGATGGTATATGTTTCTCCTGAGCACTGCAAGACCCTTGGGAACACATACTTTGTACATACAGAGGCTTGTTTTTAGGGCAGGGAGGTAGGGAGAAGGCACCTAGCAGAGATTTGACGTCTTTATGGAGCTAATGTTTCAAAAATTACAGATCTCTTAGATTAAGACTCTAATGGAGTCAAGGACAGAGAACTACCTATTAACATATGACTAGATTTTCCTTTAACCATTTATCAAATTCTGAAACTATGTGAAGCAGGAAGCTAAACAGCTAAGAAGAAAGCCTCTGAGAAACAAAACAGATTTCAACCACGAAGCAAGAGTTCAAAACTTGGCAGACAAAGTACACAGAGAACGTATCGTCCTCATATTTGGAAGATGCTGTAATGGTACAGCCCAGAAGCTCAAGGTATAAGGAGACTCATATATAAAGGTCTAAACCTGTACAGGTATGCACCAAAATAGAGAAAGACAGCCACAACCATTGTCTCTGTGTAAGAAAATGGTGAATGCTTTTGAAAGAGATATAACATTTGTAGGTTTCGGTAATAAACAAATTACAATTATATCCAATCACAATTATTGTACATACAAAAAGATAATACTATATGACAAAATGAGAGAAAAATTAGACATCACATATAGGACTACATGTGGTTCCTGTAATGGAGATAACAAAGATTTTCAATGAACAAATATTAATACATTAAATAAAACAGATGTAGTGATAAAGAATTTCTTCATAGAATTAGAATTTATAAAAAAGATCAAATGGAAATTCTTAGACTAAAAGGCATTAGCCTGAAATTAAGGATGCAGCACATGAGTTAACAGAGACAGTAAAGGAGAGGATTAGTAAAGTAGACAACAGGCAACTAGGAAATATCTAGAGGAGAGCCCTAAGGAAAAAATTAGAAACGTTGGAAAAGTCTAAATGTTTGTGTGTGTGTGTGTGTGTGTGTGTGTGTGTGTGTGTGTGTGTGTTTGTATGAAGGGTCTAGAATAAATTTACTTCACAAAAAAGGAAAGAACATGAGGAGATAATGGCCAAGAATTTCCAAAATGGAAGAAATAAAAACCGGAGACCCATCCCTGCCCCTCACCAGCAGCAGCACTGGGGAGAGTGGTCCCCCAGGTTGCTTGTCCAACACAGTAGAGCTGTCCCTGAGGATGTAGATGTGGGAGAGCTGACCCTGAGGATGTGAAAGCAGGAGATCTGGCATTTTTGCTGCAAAGGATGAACTAGCCAGGGCAATGCTGGAGAGCTAACCCTAGTGATGAGGACCAGGGAGAGCTGGCGGGCTGATCAACCCTGGAACTACCCAAATGATTGTAGATTAGGTGGTTCATAACCAATGTCAATTCAATCCCAGCAGTTCTGCTGGCTGGAAGCCCAGGAAAGGGTATGAGAGCAGTCAAGTTTGGAAGAGGACCTTCTTCTGGGTTGAGACTGCAGTGTATCCTTCTGTGACAGAAGAGGAGCTAGCTGTCTGCCCTTTTCTTACAAGGCACTAATTCTAAAGATGAGGGCCCCAGCGTTGGGGCCCAGTTACTTGCCAAATGCCCAGTCTTTTGACACCACCATGCTAAGGCTTACATTTCAACGTAAAAGTTTTAAGGGAATGCAAGCATTCAACTCATGACATATTTGCAAAGGTACAGGAAACTAATAATTGTGCCACTACTGTTGAGTAAGAGAGGTTGGGGAAAAAATAAAAAGCATTCTGTTCTAAAATTGTATTGGAAATGTTCCCAATAGGTATATTTTATTTTTTAACTGATTGATTAATTATTGTTGATTGATTGATCTGTGTTTTGTGCAGAGAGTACACAGGTGTGTACATTGTATGTGTATGTGTGTAGAGGCCAGATGTCTACCTTAGATGTGACTCCTTGGGAAGCATCCATCCTGTTGAGACAAGATTTTTTCATTGGGACCTGGAGCTCACTGATTAGTCCAGGTTGGCTAGCCAGTGAGCCCCAAGGATCCTGCTGTCTCAATCTTCCCAGCACTGGGATTGTTTTTATGTGGATTCTAAAGATCAGACTCGGGTCCTTATGTTTGTATGGCAAGTACTTTATCCATCAAGCTGTCTTCCCAGCTCCTACTTTTGAATTTAAAAGAATTAAAATATGGCATAATATTTTGTGTATTCTTTTTTATTTAACATACTTACTTTATTGATTCTTTGGGAATTCCACATCATGAGCCCTAATTCTTCTCACCTCCCAGTCTTGGTAAGTTTTACATAAACAGTACATTTCCTCCTATGGTCTTCACACATTTCTTTTTTAATGTTACATTTAATATTACTTAAGTGGTTTTTAATATAGGATAATGATTAGATTTTACTGCTTATTTTGTTTTCTAAAAAGTTACTCGTTATATACACAGGAAGCATAAAATTTATCATAGTTTTTCTTACAGCTAGCTACTTTATTGGACCCAATAACTTAATTCTCATCTTCCAGATAGTAGATCAAGTTAGCATCTTGGGATACATAGATCAGCCTCTTTCTTCATGAATATGAAGGTATATAATACAATAGGCTTTCCACCTGTGACTATTAATTACATCTAGTCAATTCATGTTCTTGATAGTTTCTATTTTTGCTAGTACTGCTCATTTTCATTGTAGTTCCCAATATTCTTTCCTATATCACACAGATTTTTAAATATACATTATAAACAGGAAGTTTATTACTATGTAACATTTTTAAAATGTGTACATTTGCTTTATGAAGTAATGCACTGAGGTCCCTCTGTCCTGTGGCCAGTGAACCTGCTCTGCGCCTCTCCCTTGCATGGCCTTCCTCAGGACACTTAGAGCTAAATTCACCTTGTTGACCCAATAGTTCAGCCAGCAATCTGGATTCTTTGCCCCCAGGACCTGATCAACATCTTACTGTGAAATATTCTACTGGCTGTCAATAGGCATGCTAAGAAAATGACCTTCAACCAGGCACACAAATTTAAGTCCTTAAAATTTTTCACTTTTTAATTTCTTTTTACTCTGTTATTTCTCAGAATCTTTAATCTACACTTGAGAGATAGAAAAATTCAACAGAATCTGATGTTTTGGCTTTAAAAAAAATAGATTAATGATTATTTTACTACAGAGATGTATGCAGAAGAGGAATTATCCTATTAATCATATTGTCTCCCAGATAATGCTGTGGACAGTGTTAAAACTTGAATTAATAGATGCTCATAATTACAGATGTGTGAACTAGGGTAGAGGAGATAGGTCATAAGACCCGAGTTAGATTTTTAGAATCCACATTAAAATACCAACACTGAGTAGGCAGAGACAAGTGGATGCCTGGAACTTACTGGGCAATCCACCTCGCCCACTTGGAAAGCTCCAAGCCAAGAACAGACCCTGTCTCAAAAAGAAATGCTTGAGGTTGACTTCCAGCCTCCACATACACCCACTCAAACACACACACACACACACACACACACACACACACACACAAAAAGAGAGAGAGACAGATAACAGAGATGGAGAGAGAGAGAGAGAGAGAGAGAGAGAGAGAGAGAGAGAGAGAGAATAACTAAAGGACAAAACAGAAGGGAGGAGTTACATACATTAATTCATGTATTTATTAATACATAATCAAGGATCATGAATGGACCAGATGTGGAGTACACGGATATCAGTATACTCAGGAGGAATGTGCACATCCCCAATAAGCCCTGACTGTGACCTAGAAAGAACAACCTCTCTAAATAGTCTTGAGTTTTTCATTTCCCACTCAGAAAACTTGCTCTTAAGCTTGGCAGACATTGTTCTGGAGCCAAAGAGTTCTATGATCACATACTCAAGGTTGGCATCTGCCATGTTTAACTACAAAGAACAGTGGCTATTTCTTAGAGAACGAAGGCTATAGAAAGAACTTGGGTCCCTCTCAGCATGATTCCTGATAGAAGGTCTTGGACAACAGAATCGGATCTATATGTGTTGGTTATCTTTCTTAGTGCTATGGCTTAGAGTTGACTGACTGTCCTAGCTACCCAGAAGGAACCACTGACATCTTAAGAGATTTTCCATATGAATCCACATACTCTTTCTTCATCACAATAACAAGACTCCTGAGGCTTTCCCTCTCAACAAGTGAAGAATAGAGTCCCATGGGAGGACTGGTAGAAAATAGCCTTTACCAAAAGAAACTCAAAGCACTTTCTATCTCACAGAGTGATAGTTTTGTTTAAAACAGATTCCACTGGGAAGCCATAAAAGTACAAGTAGTGGGGGAACCGTCTGCATTTTGAAATGACAGACTTCCTCCAATTGTAATTAGCATTTAAAAGACTTTCATAACCATTCTATTCAAATGTACCACCTCTGTAGCCATAGTAACTCTTTTATATTTAGATTTGATTGCAGCTACAAGTCTCCCTGAGCCGTTCATTCCATCTGCCTCCTCCAGTACCTGGTTTCTTCCCCTTTTGTTCTTTCTAATAGAATCCATTTTCTTCTAATATATCAGTTTCTCCCTAAAGGATGGGATAAAAGTAAAGTAAGCCATTCTGATAAGTGCCCAGACTATAAAAACATCCCCTGTACTAGCAGGAAAAGTTAGATGATGATGCTATCTACAGACATAGAGTGGAAGTTGTTCCATCCATTTCAAACTCAGCGCCTTTCTCTTACTGTTTGCTTCTGTAACAATACCCACTTTGTTGACTCCAGTCTTGGGACTCTAAAATTCAAGATTTAGGCCAGCAAGATTGTTTCCTCCAAAAAGGACCAGGATCCACATGCTGGAGAAATTTCAAGCACCTGTTCTATGTCTTTTTATGTATGAAAGAAAATGTCCAACGAGATATGAGACATAATATCAAATTTGCATTGCTCTCTGTTTTCGTTTTTGCGTCTGCTTCAACATCTGATTTTGTGTTTATAGACATTTTTAAAAATCCTTCTATTTAGAAATTCAGAGCAGAAAGAACTCTGGAGTTTATCTGGCTAGAGTCTTTACCTTGTAGATAAGAAAACCTAGACTACAAGGCAATGAGAGACCAGTCCACAGCACACCCCCAGTTAACAGACAGCTGCCTACCCATCAATCCCTGAGAAATCTGTTTATACCATGACTTTCCCAGTCTCCACAGCAAAGTAGGGAAGAAAGGGTGGCATTATGACAAAAGAAAGATTAACAAGAGAAAGACATAACAAATTTACTTAAAGATCTTTAAAAGTATTTTTAAAGGTTTATTCATTTCATTTTATATGTTTGAATGTTTTATTTCCATGTATACATGCGTACTGTGTGTGTGTGTGTGTGTGTGTGTGTGTGTGTGTGTGTGTGCACACGCGCGCACATGCGCGCGCACCAGACACCAGCAAAGACCAAAAAAAAAAAAAAAAAAAAAAGGCATTGAATCCCCTGGAACTGGAATGACAGGCAGTTGTGAGCTGCCTTACATGGAAGCTGGGAATCAAACCCAGGTCCTCTGAGCCACCTCTCAGTCCCAAATGTACTCCAAGTTTTATGTTCCAGGGGAGCCATCAGCAATGAAGACCAAAAGACCTACAGAAAACTTCATAGAATTTTAGTGGTGAGGTTAGGTGAGGTTACCAAGAATGGACAGCCAGCCTTTGAGAAATTCAAATGGACAAAGTGGGATAACTTAAGCTAGTATTCTATCTCAGGAAGGTCATAATCAGAGTCCCAGCCAGAGTCTTGACTTGAGGTAACAGAGTATCTCTAATAAATAAGGTCCTACCACTCAAGCCAGCAATGAAGCGGACAATGGCAGAAGTGTTTGCTGGGATTGTAATCAATATCCAGAATTTCAGCCCATCTTTAAGATACTGATGTGAACTTTAGGTTTAAACAGAGGAGTAACAGGGTCAATCTGTGGTCAGCCCTGCTCCTACAAAGTGAATCCACAAGATCCCTGCAACCAGAAGGTTTCTCCAGTCCCACCCAGCCCCACGGTCCCACAACTGCTTATAAAATAATCACTCAGAGGCTTAATATTATTTACAAACTGTATGGCCTATTGCAGGCTTCTTCCTGGCTAGCTCTTTCATCTTTAATTAACCCATGTCTGTTAATCTATGTTTTGCCACATGGTCATGGCGTTACCAGTCTGCTGGCACCTTGCTTCCCCTTGGCTATGGCAGCTGGTGCTCTCCTCTCCTTTCTTCTCTCTATATACCTGCTTGGATTTCCTCCTGCCTCTAAGCTGCCTTGCCATAGGCCAATGCAGCTTTATTTATCAACCAATCAAAGCAACACATATTCACAGCATACAGAAAGATATCCCACTGCAGATCCCTACTGCTTGATGTCTCCCTGAGATAACTGCTTCTCTTTGGGTAGGGAAGGGGGTACTCTGTTCAAGAGGTAATAGATCTGTGAGGCTCTGCTGTCCCAGGAGTCCCAGGTGATTACAGTTTTAAGACAGGAACTACAGACCTGCTTTTTCAGGGGGTCTTTACAGGAAGTTGCAAAACAAACAAATTTTTTTTAAAGAAATATAGTAAAATAACCGGAACATAATGAAGTGTCTCAGCTGTTCTTTGTGATTTTTACTTTGGAGGAGGCATGAATGAGGTTTGGTGTCTCTAGTTTTTAGGTAGGATGACTCACTCACCTGCCTATGCTCAGAGTAGAGCAGGACTTATCCAGAATGAAAGCAATGGATACAAAATAAAGGCAGACATGGCAGCCTTTCTTTCTTTCTTCTTTTTTCTTTTTGTTTGTTTGTTTGTTTGTTTGTTTGTTTTTCAAGACAGAGTTTCTCTGTGTAGCTTTGGAGCCTGTCCTGGAACTCACTTTGGAGATGAGGCTGGCCTCGAACTCACAGAGATCTGCCTGGCTCTGCCTCCCAAGGGCTGGGATTAAAGGCGTGTGCCACCACCGCCTGGCAGCAGCCTTTCTTTTAGCTACCTTATGGACCCCAGAGGAAGAATCAGTGCTTTTTAGGAAACACAGTTTTTAGGTAGTTGCTCTGGAATATGTCTGCCCAGATCCTTCTTCGCTTCTCTGTATAGCTTTGCTTCCTCACAGACAGGGAGCATGGTCCTGCCTGATGATGTTCTGCAGGACGAAAGAAGAGGGGGCCTTTCTAACTTCCATGGATTGCTTTGAGGAAGGAAGAAGAAAGAGGGGGGAAGAGTGTTGAGGATGTTGCCTCTGAGGCCCTTCCAAACTCTTTATCCATAGCATTCAACATGCCATGCTTTCTTGAAATATCATGTTCTGAACCACACACCTTATCATCTTAAACTCCAATTTTTTTTATTTTATAATTCTTATAAAAATAAATTTCTAAAAATTAATATTCTTTATTCTGAATTATTCTAATGTATGAGTGATAGCACACATGTTATAACCATTAACCTTGTTTAAAATCCAAGGTCAAATGAAAGTGAGGCAATAATCTTTTGTTTCACATTTTTGGTAGGAATGATTTCAAGACATCTCATTGATCTTCAAAATTCTCTTGGGGCATAGATGCAGACTCAGTAATACATATCTTCATTCTTTGAAAATCTCCTAAAATGTAGTATTTTGTTATTGTTTGCTTATTTTTAAAGTCTTGCTTTATGTGTATGAGTGTTTTCTTGCACGTATATATATGCACCACATGTGTGAACGTTGCCCACAGAGGCCAGGAGAGTGTCTTGGCTCCCCTGAAATTAGAGTTACAGTTGTGAGCTACCATGTTGGTGCTAGAAACCAAGCCTGCCTCTTCAAGGGCAACAGATGCTAATACCCACTGAGTCATCGCTCTAGGCCCTGGAGTGTAGTTTTTAAATAAAGTTGTTCTGTTTGCTGGCACTGTTGGGTGGACTTGTCATTAGATGAATAAGCAGTGTTGATTCACGGTTCGTGTAAAGGTGGACAGGAGGAGACTGGATCCAACTATGGTGTGCCCTTGTCTGATTTTACAATCAACGTAAGTGTAAAATACAAGTGTCCTTGCTAAACATACAAGTAAATAGAATAAGTCAATATGATGAATGACAGAATCAATGTAAATCAATAATTTCTATGATTAATAGTGGGACTTTCATGTAAGGCCATTCCATTATTGACATCATTCCATCACATATCATGTTATGTTGACAGGTGTCAAGAATAGTCTCTTGCCAAAAAGAATACTATATTAGTGTCATGTCTTCAGTCAATATGTCAAATTAATATGTCAGTCACTAAAGAATTTCTTTAAAAGTTAAAGAAAGCACAGACTCTCTGACAAAATGTCATTTATTTAAAAGAAATTTCCAAATATCTGAAAGTTAATTTACATAATATATCAATAGACTGTTAATATAAAAAAGGACAAAAAACTACAGTCATTTTAGAAAATGCAGATATTATTTGATAAAATATTATAAAATATAAAATTAAGCATGTCTTCTTGATGCTAAAAATACTCAGTAACCTAGGAATGGGAGAGAGCTTAGCCAATGTGATAAAGGCCATCTCTGTAAATCTGTGAGCAGCATTGTACCTAATAATGAAAGACTGTGTGTTCACCCTGCAATCATGAACAAGTCAGCTCTCACTACTTCTGTTCAGCATTCAAGTAGAGGTTCTAACTACACCAATTAGGAAATAAAATTGAATTCCTCTAAAGAGAAACAAAGAATTAAACTACCTATTACTAATGATGATCTTAAATGTAAGAAATCCTAGAAGACCTTCTGAAAACTATTAGAATTAATGGACAGGTTCAATAGGATGAAGTACATAAGATAATACACATATTGTATTTTGTATACATATATATGTATTATCTTATACATGTATATAATCAATGTATCTCTACATACTAACAATGGGCAGTCCCAAACTGAAATTAAGAAAGCAATTCCATTTACAATTGCATCGAACTGAATAAACTACTTGGAATTCAATGACATTAAAGAGACACAAAAAGTATACTCTGAAAATCTTTAAGACACTGTTAGAAGAAATTAGAGAAGGCCTAAGTAAATGGAAAGGATTCTAATCTGTGAATTGAAAGATTTATATTGTTAAGACAGCAGCTCTCCATAAATCAATCTACCAATTTAATATAATCCCTATGAAACTTTCAGCTGGCTTCATGGCAGAAGTCAACAAGCTGGTCTTAGGATTCACCTAGAAATGTAAAAGAACCAAGATGCAGGAGACAGGATAAACAGAGAAAGCCATGGGAGGGGTCCCAATCCCCTATTTCACTTTAGGCCTTTCAGATCACAGCTTATTGTCAATATTATTTCTTCTTTATTAAATCTAATTTCTTCATTAAAACAACCAAAATTGCTCATTTTTCAAAGGTGATATGATAAGTTACATCTCAGTAAAGATATTTTAATGTTTAATTGTTTAAATTTTTTTCAAATATACAGCTATCTTATTTTATGGTTTCTGTAATGGCATAATTCCCAGCTGCTTTTCAGCTTCAACACTGTAAATACTCAATAGAAGTGAATGTGCAATATTTCATTAATTTTTATAATTTCATTTCTCATATATTTAGAATATCTGCTTACTGTCTCATTTATTTGATGAATAAATATAAACATATAGTCTTAGTTTCTTTGTCAAAAGTCAGGTGTTCATCGGTGTGTGGGTTAATGTCAGGGTCTTCAATTTGATTCAATTGGTCCACATGTAGGTTTTTATGTCAATACCAAGCTGTTTTTATTACTATAGTTCTATAGTAAAGCTTGAAGTCAGGGATCGTGATGCCTTCAGAGGTGGGCTTTGTTGTACAGGATTCTTTAAGCTATCCTGGGTTTTCTGTTTTTCCAAATGAAAGTTGAGTATTGTTCTTTCCAGGTCTGTGAAGAATTGTGTTGGGATTTTGATGGGTATTGCACTGAATCTGTAGATTGCTTTTGGCAAGATTGCCATTTTTACTATGTTGATTCTACCTATCCATGAGCACAGGAGATCTTTCCATTTTCTGATATCTTCTTCAATTTCTTTCTTCACTGACTTAAAGAAGTCAAGACTGTACAATGGAAAAAAAGAAAGCATCTTCAACAAATGGTGCTGGCATAACTGGACGTCAACATGAAGAACATTGCAAATAGATCCATATCTATTGCCATGCACAAAACTCAAATCCAAGTGGATCAAAGACCTCAATATAAAACCAGTTACACTGAATCTGATAGAAGAGAAAGTAGGAAGTAGTCTTGAATGCACTGGCACAGAAAACCACTTCCTAAAAATAACACCAATAGCACAGACACTGAGAGCAAAAATTAATAAATGGGACCACCTGAAACTGAGACACTTCTGTAAGGCAAAGGACACCGTAAATAAGACAAAATGACAGCCTACAGAATGGGAAAAGATTTTCACCAACCCCACATCTGACAAAGAGCTGATCTCCAAAATATATAAAGAACTTAAGAAACTAGACATCAAAATAATGAACAATCCAATTAAAAAATGGGCTATGAAGCTAAACAGAGCATTCTCAAAGGAAGAATTTCAAATGGCTGAAAGACATTTAAGGAATTGCTCAACATCCTTAGTCATCAGAGAAATGCAAATCAAAATGACTCTGAGATAGATACCATCTTACACCTGTCAGAATGGCTAAGATCAAAAGCACTGTAGACAGCTTATGTTGGAGAGGATGTGGAGCAAGGGGAATACTCCTCCACTGTTGGTGGGAGTGAACAGCCACTTTGGAAATCAGTGTGGCAGTTTCTCAGAAAACTGGGAATCAATCTCCCTCAATATCCAGCTATACATACCACTCTTGGGCATACACCCAAGGAACGCTCAATTATATCATAAGGCCACATGCTCAACTATGTTCATAGCAGCATTATTCATAATAGCCAGAACCTGGAAACAACCTAGATGCTCCTCAACTGAAGAATGGATTAAGAAAATGTGGTACATATACACAATGGAGTACTACTCAGCAGAGAAAAACAATGACACCATGAAATTTGCAGGCAAATGGATGGAACTAGAAAGTATCATCCTGAGTGAGGTAACCCAGACTCAGAAGGACAAACACAGTATGTGCCCACTCATAAGTGAATACTAGAAGTAAAGCAAAGGATACCAGACAACAACCCACAACTCCAGAGAAGCTAGTTAACAAGGAAGACCCAAAGAGGTATGCATGGATCACCCTGGGAATGGGAAATAGATGAGATCTCCATGAGCGAAATGGGGGTTAGGGGTGGGCAATAGAGGGTATGGGGTGGGGGATGAGAACATAATGGAATGGAATGGGATTGTTGAGCTGGAACAGGGATGGAGGGGGAAAGCAATGAGAGAGATACCATGATGGAGAGAGATATCATAGGTACAGAGAGAAATCCAGTGCTAGGGAAGTTGCCAGGAATCCCCAAGGATGACCCCAGCTTAGACTACTAGAAATAGTGAAGAGGGTGCCTGAACTGAACTGGCTTGCCCCAATGATCAGATCGGTGAATACTCTGTCATCACGAAGCTTTTCTCCAATGACTGATGGAAACAGATGCAGAGATCCACAGCCAAACACCAGGCAGAGCTCCAGGAGTCCAGCCAGAGAGAGAAGAGGGATTCTATGAGCAAGTACATCAGGACATGATGGGGAAACCTGCAGAGATGACCAAACCAAACTAGTGGGAACTCATGAAAGTTAGATCAATGGCTGTGGAGCCTGCATGGGACTGGACTAGGCCCTCTGCATGGTAAGACAATTGTGTAGCTTGATCTGCTTGGGGGCCCCCTGGCATTAGAATCAGAATCCATCCTTGGTGCATAAGGGGGCTTTTTGGAGCCCACTACCTATGATGGGATGCCTCTTGCAGCTTTGAGGCAGGGAGAAGGGCTTGGACTTACCTCTACTGGATGTGCCTCCCCTGGGAGGCCTTGCCTTCCTATGGGGAGGGAATGGGGGGTCAGTTGGGGGGAAGCCTGGGGGGCCTGGAGGAGGGAACATGAGGATCTCTGATTGGTGTGTAAAATGAAAAAGAATTTTCTCAATAAAAAATGAAAAAAGAAAAGCATATGTAAAGTAAATATAAAGTTACCAAAAACCATCCATTTTGTTGATTTATTGTACAACCCAGGAGAGACTGAAAGTGGACAGTGCCAAATTAAAATAGACAGACTTTTAAAAAGTATAGTTAAAACCCCAGATGTTCTCCATAACATGACATTATCACATCTATATGAAGATCAAAAGGTTTTTATGTCAATATATTTGACTGAAACAATTTTTCTTGAACATCACCTACAAAGACTTGCAGAGTTTTAGAGCCACAGTGATGCTAGCTTCCCAAGACTAAAGAGAAAACAAACTTGCAACCCTCTTCAAGATATTGAATTTTTCATTTAAAGGAATTTCATTCACATACTTACCCAGCACAGTTGAAACCCCATCAATAATTCTTGGAGTGTTACTATCTTGATTCATTCCTCTCCAAGTAGCATTTTCATTTCAGAAAATACTTTTCTAACAAACTGAGTTTACAAGTAGAGCTATGTGTCCATGTTGGCATCATTTGCCTGCTAAGGTTTAACTAAATATTCATGTCCCAAACTGTGCACTGTTTTAAGGACTTTGAATTACTTTGTTTGCTTTTTTCCCAAACTTTTTAATGTTTCTACTATTTTATTCATTTGTAGTGTGTGTGTGCGTGCATGTGTGTGTGTGTGTGTGTGTGTGTGTGTGTGTGTGTGTGTGTGTATGGTGTATGCCTATGTAGATGTGTGTGGCTATGGCCATCCACAGGGCATATGTTGTGCAGGCCAAAAGTAGATATCAGGTATTTCTTCAGCCACTCTCCTCATTTTTTGTGACAGAATCTCTCACAAAACCTGGAGCTCTCCAGTTAAGCTGCCCAGTGAATTCTCCAGCCAGTCCCCTATAGCTGGGGTTACAGATGTATGCTCCCTTTTAACTGGGTGCTAGAACTCCTAAGCCAGAACCTCATGCTTATACAACAAATACTCTATCATAGAGGCACGTATCCGGTCTTATCCACTCATTCTTAATGTTTTTAAAATGTTTTCTTCACCCCTCAGTTCTCTTAGTGAAGTCATCAGATTTTGAAAAATGTATTTCTAGTAAAATATTAGTTCAATGTTTATCTTTTAATTTTTAATTCTGCATTATTTTTTGTTATTTTTGACAGATCTGAATGATTCCTGTTTATTACATATAACAGATACTGAAAAGCACCTCCAAACTTTGTGACTCCTCCTTTCTGGATGTCAGTATGCAATAGTGTGTTGTAAATTCTTATATTCTGAAATAGTAGAAGGGAGGCTCAGGCAAGAATTACAACACAGTCATTCAAAATCACGTGACAGCTAAAACTCAGACTATTCAAATATAGTAACAATTAAGATCCAATGTGATCTTCCTAAGGGGCAAAGAGTTTCTTGAGAACTCATTGTACATCTACTCTGAGTCCTGGATCTTCCACCTGGTCCCAGAGCTACAAATCCTAGATGCTGCATGACAGGTGACTCATTTATCAGGTGTTGTTAAGATGGCCTACATCATTTTCCTTGAACCAGTGAACTCATGATACTTATAAAATAACCCCAATGCTTTTCCCTTGTTGTTATAATGAATTTTCCAGGTAGTACAGAAGTATTTCAACATTTGAACAAGAAATATGGCCATGAACTATTGACCCTAAGTCTATGTGAGTCTCTCCTTAGAGAGGATAAAAGACTTACTATTAATAAAATACTAGTGTGCTCTGGTATGAACTTGGTCTGTGGAAAATTGACATGAGTGGGGAATACTTACAGAAAGATGACGGCTCTTCCTTGGTACTTTTGTTGAAAGTTTTCATCAAGATAAAGCTAGCAGTCCATTGGCTCTCCCTGTAGATTAGCAGTCAGGTAGACTCAATCTATGGAAGTGCACTAGCAGTGAAGGTTTATCTTTCCCATCCACTTGTGTGTGAGAAAAACATACATGCATGAATTCCAAGGAGTATTAAAAAAAAACCTATACCTCAGAGTAGGAAAAAATTCTCCTTCCACATCATTGTTAAATGAATTATGATCCACACATAATATAGAGACAAAACAGCCAAAAATAAAAAGCAAAAATCGCCAGTTTCTACCAGCCTGATTGCTTGAAGATTGACCCAGTGACTTGTGATGCCTTATACAGTATCTAGAGCCTAACTTCTAATGACATCCCCAACAGTCTGTCCCTAGAGATAATGGCTGGTACAAATGTTACTACTTAACAAATTAGCAAGCAGCCAGCCTTGTGACTACAGATATAGAGTCCACACCTATGGCGTGTGAGAACATACCAAGTAACACCCTCCCAACTATGTAAAAGAATCCCATCTCCTTCTCTTGTAGCATACTTGCTGGGGCTGTACCAAAGTCCATCTGACAAACTTTCTACTTCTTTCTGTTGATGCTTCGCTGGGCTTGTTATCATCATCTATACCTGGCACCCAAAAGGAAGGCAGTACTATGCAACCCTTTGAACAAAGTAGTTATTTAGTAATAGGACCACAAGTGCTGTTGTTGTTTGTTACTCTATTTGGGGGGCCTGCTACCCAGCTCCCAAATAAATCACCTATGGAGGCTTATTCTTAATTACGAATTCCCAGCCTTAGCTTGGCTTAGTTTCTTGCCAGCTTTCCTTAACTTATCTTATCCTGTCTACCTTTTGCCTCTGGGCTTTTCCTGCTCTCTTACTTCTGTAAATCTTACTCTTACTCTGTTGCTGGTTGTTTAGCTTGGTGGCTGGCCCCTGATATCCTCCTCCTTCTCTGGCTCCTCCTTTTCAATTCTCTTTTCCCAGATTTCTCCTTCTATTTATACTCTGTGCCTGCCAGCTCCACCTATCCTTTCTCCTGCCTCAATATTGGCCATCCAGCTTTTTATTACCCCATCAGGTGTGTTAGACAGTCACAGTAACACAGTTTCACAGAGTTAAATAAATGTAACATAAACAAAAGTAACACACCTTAAAATAATATTCTACTACACACAAATGCATGTTTTCTTCATTCATCTCACTGAACCATCTCCAATGCAAAAGTATGAGAAAATCCTATTGTGAAGATAATTCCATAGAAAACGAATCCAATAAATTGTTCTATCCAAAACTAAAATTGAGGGGGTTTTTGGTTTTTTGTTGTTGTTGTTCTTTTTACAAAATATAATGATATTTTGGACAAATGAAGAGAGAATGCAAGAAATAAATAATAGCTGATATTCTTAAGCTCAGTAATATTCTAGAAAAAAAGTAAATTGTAATTATGAGAAGTTTATTCTCCTGCTTGAAAAAATAACTGAAGACCAGGACTAATACTGGGAAGTTCACCCTCTGACCTCAGTCGCTAAGAGTTGGGAGAGGAGATGATACCTTGGGACCTCAGTGGCTAATAGTGGGAAGAGGACATGCCCTGCTACCTCAGTTCCTTTCTTGTACATTATCAGTGCTGGAACAATCAGAATGTGAGAGCAACCTTCCTTTTTTTTCCATCCCTGGACTGAAATTCCACATGCATTGAGTTGAATAATATCCTTTCATTTTAAATTGGTGTCCCCTGACACCTCAGAAGATAATCCTTTTAAGAAATAACATTTTTGCAAATAAAACTAGCTGAGGATCATTCCATATTTAGAGCAGACTCTAAATCCAATGACTGATGTCTGAAAGAAGACATGACAATAGAGAGACATACAGAAGAGCAAGAGGAAGGAGGCAGGGCTGCCAAGATTCCGCTTCAAAGAATGACAAGGATTGATGGAAGCTGCCAGAGGCCAGGAAAAGGCAATCAAGCAAATCTTCCCCTAGAGCCAGGATCATGTCAGTACTGTGGTTTTGGACTTCTCACCTCCAGAACTGTGAGAGAATTCATTTCTATGGGTTTAAGGCATGAAATTTGTGGTGATTTGTTATGCTAGCCCAAACGGAATGTTAAGAAGAAAGCTGAGATGAGATCTAGAGGGTGGAGGGGAGAGAATGAAGCAGTTGCTTCACTGAACATAAAGCATCTGCACACTGTTGGCTGCCATGATGAGGTCTAAAGGGAGATTGCACTCAGAGATCACTTGGACCACTTCCCACTACCACTGAAGGGATGGAAAGACTAAGGCCTAAACTGAGATCAGACTTGAGTAAAAAGTTTTGATATATATCCCAGATGACTCCCCAGTTCTCATCTCCCACGCCTCCCACATGTTTCGTGATTCAAATTCAGGATGGCACAGAATTTACTATTGTGGAAGATGAATAATAAAGGACACTACATATATTCCACAAAATATGTATGTAACAACACATACAAAAGATAGAAAAAGAAAAGCCCAAGGAAAAACGGGGATGAGTAATACACAGAAAAGAAATTATAAAATCCCAAAGCCAGAAGGGCCAGCAAGATGGCTCAACTGATAAATGTACCTGCCACTAAGCTTGATGGCCAAGTTTGATCCCCAGGACATTATGGCTGAAGGGAAGCGAGAACCAACTAATGGGAATGTTCTCTGATCTCCTCACATGTACCCTGGCATGACCTGCACACGCATGCGCACACACACACACACACACACACACACACACACACACACATGCATACACACACAGAGAGTATATAAAATACAAAGAAAAAGAGGAAGACGGTATCAGAGAAATATTTATCTCAAAAAGAGATACACTACGATGTCCTTTTCTAAGTGTAAGAAGCTGAAATTAGAGTTAAACAAAAATGAAATGGAGAAATAAAACAGGATATAGAAGCAAGAGACAGAAGAGCTGAGAAAAGGAAACAATTATAGTAAAACCCGTGGAGATAAAATCCATATTGAAAAGAGAAAGAAGATATAAAGTTTTCAACAGTGAAGTGGTACAGTACACGGCCTCAGTCTGTCTTCCATGGCTAATTACATAATAACACAGAGGAGACCAATCACAAAGAACTGGCTTGTTCAGGCTTACCATTCTGGCTCAAGGTTGAGATTCTGGGTCTGACAATGGCTTTCTTGTTGGCTGAGTCCCCAGATGTCATCCAAGACATCACATGAAGACACAAGGACTGCATGAGAGACCTGGCCCAAGAGGCTTTCACAGCACACTCATCTTTATATAACCCATTAGCCCATCTGTCCACTAACCCATTCATGAGAGAAGAACCATAAGGTTCCATCTGGTCTCATCTCTTCATGTGTCATAAAAGGGATTATGTTTCAATATGATTTTAGAAAAGATGGATTACATTCAAACCAATGCAGCTTTCTTTGAAAAGCCCATGGGGAAAAATGAAATAATGGAATTCGAAAAGAGGAAAGTGAAGGAGGGGTCAATAGTCACAGCATACAGCACATTGACAATGTGTATATGATGGCAATTGTTCCTAAAGATGCCAAGAAACAAAAGTAGGCGAAATGTGTTTTTTAACCAGAAGTGAAGGTTCAGCAAATTGTTCCAGGGTGGAGATGGGGGCAGAGATGTTATAGATATTCAATGAGACTTGCCACGTGAAAAAAAAAATTAGAGATATTTGTTTCTCTATACCAGCAACACTAGTTGACAGAAAGACAGTGAGACAGTAACCACAGTTAGCTGTGGTGGGCATGCTATAAGTGACTTGATTAAACTTATTGTTACTTACAATGGAAGCAGAAAGGTTTATCAAGATGGAAGTTCTCAGCTGGGCATGGTAGTACATGCCTGTAATCCTAGCACTTGAGAGGCTGAAGCAGGAAGATTGCAAATTCAAGGCCAGCCTGGGTTACATAGTGAAATCTTACCTCAAAAAGGAAAATAAATTATAACAAAAAATAATAAAAAATATTTTTAGCCCCTGACTCTCCTTGCAGAAACAACTTGATAATGAAATTTAGATAATAATCATTTTTAAAAAAAACTTCAAAGGGATTAAAAGTGGTATGTAACTTAGTATAGAGGTAAGGCTACATATGCCTTATGGGAGTCCTTCAATCTATGCTGTGAGGAAAGTATGTGTAAGTCTAAATTTGTGGGTGTATATGTGTTTTCAGTTATCAGCCAACACTTTTGTCTAGAGTTGTCAAATTCACAAATACAAATGTGATCATATTATGTAAATGAACATGAGAAAAAATACAAGGAAACATTAAAAACAGATAAACAATTTCAAATGAGAAGGCAGGTTTAAAACATTTCAAACAAATGTAAATGAAGTACACAGCAAATTTTAATTTCAGATAAGATTAAGAAAAATAAGAGCCCACCTCAGCTATTAAGAGCACTTGGCTGCTCTTCCAAAGGTCCTAAGTACAATTCCCAGCAACTACATGGGGGCTCACAACCATCTGTAATGGGATCAGATTCCTTCTTCCAGTGTGCATGAAGACAGAGCTCTCATATTCGTTAAAAAAAAATAAAAATAAAAAAAAACATGAATAAATAAATCTTTTTTAAAAAGAGCCTTGTTAGAAGATCAGCTGCCTGGTATACTAATACTTGCTTAGTATTGTGAGGCCCTGGGTTCAATGCCCAGCACTGCAAAAATAAGTAAGTAAAGAAGCAATATGAACTCAATAGCCTGCTACATCAGCAAGCTATTCCCTCAAGAAAAGAAGTAGCTGATATCTGGAAATCTGACCTGAATTCTGATAACAAATTTATGTCACTGTAAGACACAAACTTTGTAGTATCTGCTGTAGCTGCAACAGGAAACTAATAGTCTCAGAATGGGGCTGAAAGTTTGATTTGGTATCAAATGAGTGATTATGTCTTTGAATTCCTTACCATGAGAAATACAATATAGCTGAAGCACAAGACAAGGACTTTAAAACAGCTATTATGAATATGATCAAGGACCTTAAAGAGGATATGAGTAAATCCATTATGAAATTTATGAAAACACAAAGAGTGGAATGCAGTGAAGTAGATTAAATCAACAAAGAAAACCCAAATTGAGGGAAAGCTGGAAATGAAAACTTTAGGAACCTGAAAAGGAACTTCAGAGGCAAGCCTCACCAACAGAATACAAGAGATGGAGGAGAGAGTCTCAAGCATTGAAGACAAGATAGAAGAAATGGATACCTTGGTCAAAGAAAAGGTTAAATCTGAAAAATAAAATCCAGCACAAAACACCCAGGAAATCTGAGACACTATAAGAAGACCAAGCCTAAGAATAATAAGAATAGAGGAAAAAGAAGAAACCCAGGTCAAAGACACAAAAAGTATAATTTCAACAAAATTATAGAAGAAAATTTCCCTAACCTAAAGAAGGGGTGCTGATCAAGGTAGAAGCATATAGAACTCTAAATAGACTGGACCAGAAAAGAAATTCCCTCATGACATATAATACTCAAAACGTTAAGTGTACAGAACAAAGAAGCAATATTAAAAGCTACAAGGGAAAAGGACCAAGTAACACATAAAGTGAGACCTATCAGAATAACACTGGAGTTTTCAGTGGAGCATCTAAAAGCAAGGAGGAGCTACACAGATGTTCTACAAACTCTATGAGACCATAGTGCCAGTGTAGACTGCTATACTCACAACAGAAGGAGAAAGAAAGATATTCCATGATAAAACCAAGTTTAAACAATATCTATCTACAAATCCAGTCCTACAGACACGTTAGAAGGAAAACTCCAATAAAATTAATACACAAAACCCAGTAGCCTTCCTAGGACCCATAGGCTGTATAACCTAGAGACCTAGGCTAGAACCAAACATGATTGGAGGAAAAATTGTCAATATAATGATGCATAATGACATTCTACTATACTCACAGATTAGTGTCTGGCCCAAATGTCATCAGAGAGGCTTCATCCAGAAACTGCTGGAAATAGATGAAGATCCACAGTCAAACAGTATCAGGAGCTCAGATCCTGCATAAGATGCGAAGAAAGGATTGTAGGAACCAAAGAGGTCAAAGACACCACAAGAAAACCCACAGAATCAACTAATGTGAGCTTATAGGAACTCACTGAGACTGTATCATCATCCAGGGAGCCTGCATCGGACTGACCTAGGCACTCTGTGTATATGTTACAGTTGTGCAGCTTGTCTTCTTGTGGAACTTCAACAGTGGGATCACAGGCTGTCTCTGACTCCTTTACTGGCTTTTGGGACCCTACTCCTCATACTGGGTTGTCTTGCCCAGCCTTAATACATGCAGAGGTACCTAGTCTTACTGCAACTTGATATGTCATGTTTTGCTGATATCCATGGGAGACCTGCCCTTTCCTGAACAGAAATGGAGGAGTGGACTGGGGGTGGGAACAGATCGGTGTGGGGAGAGGAACTGGGAAGAGAGGAGGGAGGGGAAACTTCAGCCATGATGTAAGATAAACAAACAAATAAAAAATGTTCAATATCCAATAGTCATCAGGAAAATGTAAATCAAATCTGCTTTGAGATTTTTGTCTTACAGCAGCCAGCATGGCCAAGATCAATAAAACAAATGACACCTCTTGCTCTCAAGGAGATGGAGTAAAGGGAACATTCATCCATTGCTGGTGGGAGTGCAAACTTGTGCAGCCACTATGGAAGTTAATGTAGTGGTTATTCTGGAAGCTGGGAATATATCTACCTGAAGATGCAACTATACTAGATTTGGGGCTTATACATACTCCAGACACACTTGCTCAACCATGTTAATTACTGCTCTATTTGTAATAGCCAGAAATTGGAAACAGACTAGATGAATAGATGTCAACAGCTGAATGGATAAAGAAAATGTGGTACATTTACATACTGGACTGTTACTCAGCTGTTAAAAAAAATAAACCATGAAATTCACAGGTAAATGAATGGAGCTAGAAAAAATTATCCTAAATGAGGCAACCCAGACCCAAAAAGATAGATACAGTATGTATTTGTTTATATGTGAATGCTAGCTGTTAAGTCATTGATAAGCAGGCTGCAATTCATATAACTATAGGTTGGGTATAGAGTAAGTGACTATGAGGAGGGGTGGATCTCCCTAGGAAGAGAAAATGACATAAACAGTTATGATGGATGGATGGGGGGAGGAGCAATAGGAGGATCAAATGGTGGGAGAGGGAAGAGGAAGGTGAGGAAAGGAATTCAGGGAATCACAAAATAATAAGGTAGATTGAGCCTCAGCTGGGCATCTCTTTTCACCAAATGAAGCCTCCAGTTCTAAGGATGGGTTACATCTAATTGAATTGTTGGCCAAATGGGTCCCAAGGCAGCCCTCAAACCCAGGCTATTGCCAAGGCTATTGGTTGCTTTCCACAAATTGATGGTAAGGCCCTACTGATAAAGCAACACCTACACAACTCACTGAATGTGGATAAGTTTAGCTGGTGTCTACCTAGAGCCTTCACCTATTCTGACTAGTGTTCCATGTATTAGGAGGTACTCTGCATACTACCAAGGGAGAAAGGTAAACATCAACCCAGTTACAAACCCTTCTATCTACAACAGTGACCTGCATGCAAGATGTGCTAGTGAGGCAACCCAGACCCAAAAAAGTCATGAGACTAACCAACCAATATCTGATTGGACTGAAGGCCCACTCCATGAGATGGAACCCATCCCCAAAACTGCTGTGGTGGCCGAGAACCTGAGACTACTGGGTTAGGGACCTAGGGAAAAAACAAATATTGCTCTTCTGCTAAAGGCGTGTAGCAACAAAAATGACTCCTAATGACATTCTGCTATACTCATAGATCAATGTCTTGCTCACTCTTCATCTGGGAAGCTTCCTCCTGCAGTAAATGTACAGGAATAAGTACAGAGACACACAGCTGGACAAGGTGCAGAGAGTGACAGACCTTGGAACACTTGGTCCTAAAAGGGTGTCTCCATCAAATGCCTCCTCTTAGGTCTCAGGGAAGCCTGCAGATGAGAGGCAGAAAGATTCCAAGAGCCAGAGAAGATGGAGAACACCAAGGAAACAAGGCATTCTAAATACAGTAGGATTGACACATAGGAACTCACAGAGACAGCATGCACAGGGCCTGCACAGGCCTACTTAGATGTGGTTCAAATGCTGACAGTGGAAGCAGACACAAGCCCCCATCCCTAACCCAGAAGCTGTCTCCAATTGATAACCACTGGCAAATGAAAAACCAGTTTTCTCCAATGGCATCTGACTGGATATATAAACTACATTAAGTCCAGGCCCCATGCCCAACCAACACAAGACAAACTCAATGGTCATGGTGTTCTATGGTTTCTGTTTTGGTTTTTTTTGTTTCATAATGCTTTTATTGTTTTTATTGAGTGTATTTTAATTTTTTTTCTTACTCTACAGGTCTTTTGCTTATATACTGTGGTTTCTGATGTGTTTTTAAGGAATTTCTGTGTGTTGATATATGTGTCTCTGTGTCTACAGGAATTTCTATTCAGGTTTGTTTGTTTTTTATTTTATCTTATATTATTTTTTTCTTTAGATGCCTGTTTGTTTTCTAATGAGAGCAATGAAGAATGTAGATTTAGATGGGTGGAGTGGTGGGGATTTTGAAAGAGTTGGGGGAGGAGCACCATAATCAACATATTGTATAAAAAACATTTTTCAATAAAAAAATAAATAAAATAATTTTTAAATAGACCCACCTGACTCACTCCAAGATATAATATCAGAAATTGTAGAGCACCATGAATATGAAAGTTTAAAAATCATACCAAAGGTAAAACAGATCCCATCAAAATCCCCAGGAATCAAAATGGCACCAATTTTCTCTACAGCAACAAAAAAACATCCAACAGCAGTGAAGAAACACCTTTAAAAATCCAGGATGCTCATTCCAGCAGCACGTGTATGAACATCCCAGAATACAGGGCGCTCTGACAGATAGAACACAAGTTCAAGGTCAGCCTAGGCTGTGTAACAAGACCTTGTTTCCAAAGGAAAAACTTAACATTTCCAGAAAGGACCATCCTGAGCCAGAAATTTACAGTTAGACATGCCAGGCTTGTGGAGACAACATTTTTCTTCCTATCCCCCTTAGAAGACACACTGGGCTGTGTTCCAATAAACAAAGGAATACAGTAAATATGACAGTGGATCTGGGAAGCAGGCGTCATGGGGAAAAGAACAGCAGTTTCTCAACGAAGCCCTTGTATTTGAATCTGGAGCACTTGCAGGATTCCTCGAATGGCACCTGTCTTCTCTCTCACCTTGGTTCCCAATCAACTGAGAAATAAACAAAGGAGCAGCAGGTGGAAGAGGAACTGTCAGCTGTTGCCAAGGAAGTCACTGGGGTGAACAAACCCAGCCAAGCCTCCTTAACTGACCCCAGAGCTGGAGCAGAGGCCTGTGAACATGGACTGCTGTGGGAAGTCCCAGCCTCGCAAGCTCCATCATACATAGGCAAGTATTTACTCTGACTATATAACCTGACACCCCCAACCTGGGAAATTGATTAGAGTGATTCATTCCAATGCTATGATTCGAGCAACACAAATTTTAGGTCAGCAATCCAGAGCAAAGGCAGTGGCACACTCTTGAAGGCTTGTCTTGTTTGAGACTAAGGCATGTGACTCCCCCTTAGTACCATGACTTTCATTTTATGTTCAAATTCAGTGAACCACAGATGGCAATTAGGAATGAAGGCAGCAGAGCTTAGTCTTTAAGTGAGCTGTTCTGATTCCAGGCATCCTCCTGCAGTCTCTCTTACCAGTGTTATCTGTAGTTCCCTGCCAGTGTGGCTCTGAGAGACAAAGGGCCACCCTGGAGGTCACTCAAGAAGTCCCAACTGGAACTAGGAAGACAGCCAAGACTTTAGACTCCAAGTCACTGCTGAAATCAATAGAGCTGACTGCCCTCCTCTGGGCCTTGCCTCAGCACTGTGCTCAGGGCTGGTGTTCAGAAGCAGGAGGCTAAGCTGGGCTTGCAAAGAGAAGCTGACTTTTAACCTCCTGGGCATTTAAAACCAGAAAAATTCTTGTTCCTATTGTAAAAATATTAGCCATTCATCATTTCTACTCACTCAATAGCTAAGCAAAAGAAAGCCATCACTGGGATGTGAGGTATAAGTGTCACTGAGATGCTCTGTGTGAAAGGGAGAGGATCCTGAACTTGCCCCTCAGCCCAAAGAGCGCTTTCACTGCTGTGGTCCTCACTGAACTGGAACAGAAAGGCCACAGACAAAACAAACAAAAGCCCACCACCAGAAGCGAAGGAAAGCAAAGTCAGCTCAGGTTAGGGACCTAAGGAGGCCATCGTTACAGAGTGCCAGGATTCCATCTGAATATTACACCATGGTTTTTAAATAAGCAAAATAGGTTCTCTTACAAGCCTGTCATCTCAAAAGGAAAATGAACTAACCTTGTCTGTCATATTCCATGAGCGACACTGCTAAGAACTCAGACTTGGGAGACAATGTTGGGTCCAAGTGTGATCTGTTTGATGTTGAGCAAGGCCTTGGTTTCTTCATCTTCAAAATGAGAATTGTAATAATTGGTTTAAAAAAAATCTAGCAGAAGAAAGGATAAACGAAAGCTGTTTTCCAGTGGAAGATCTAGTCAGTGCTTAAGATGTTATTCTTTCATCCTCACACCTGTTGCCTGAGATGGCAGTCACAAGGACTGGGAACGAAGAATTGTTCCTTTGTTCTCTTGAACGTATTGGTTATGCGGTTGGCCAAGGAACGATGGGCAGCCATGATGTGGGGCTTCCAGCCCATGTTTTCAATGACTGTCAGCAGCAGTGTTCCCACTTAGGAACCAACCTGCAACCCAGAAGGAGGGTGACACAGCAAAAATCACCACGGTCAGGTTGTGTTAGGTCACTGGGATATCCGAGTCTCCTGTTACCACGGCACAAGCTACTCCTTCCTGATTGGTTTTAAGTAACACTAGATAGCTTCTGATTATCCATCTCACAGACACTCGTCATGTTGTGCAGGCTGAAACGCACAAGGCAATTCTTTTTTTTTTTTTTTTTTTTGAGCTGAGGACCCAACCCAGGGCCTTGTGCTTGCTAGGTAAGTGCTCTACCACTGAGCTGAATCCCCAAACCACAAGCCAATTCTTGATTTCAAGGGCTCCTTAAGGCTGACTGCTAAGAGCTTGTAGGGTCCAGATGACAACCCTGACATTTCCCCCTTAAGGAGCCCTTGAAAACAAGCCAATTGGCTTGTTTTCAAGGGCTCCTTAAGGGGGAAATGTCAGGGTTGTGGTCTGGACCCTACAAGCTCTTAGCAGAAGATTTTCATATTCAGCCTGAGGGAAGCCTGAGAACTAATGCTAAAAACTCTGCATCCTTCACAGCTTTTGATAGCATGGAAGCTAAACACTGTAATAAAGAACACAGAAAGGAGGGGGAATGGGGGAAGAATGAGGAAAAAGGCAGTTAAACTGATTTTGCACTGTTCACCATCACTTCATAACAATTACTACAGTTTTTGGGTCCCCCCCCCATTTGCTTTGTTTTTAAATTAGTAAATTAAAACTAGTTTTAAAGATTGCTAATAATTTCTATGACACTAGAGATAATGACTTTTAAAACAAATCCTGCCAAATGAAAAGTGCAGTGCCAGCTGGTCAGTTTCTCCCCTCTAGTTATCTGTCTGTAATATTTTTTTAAAGATTTATTTATTTATTATGTATACAGTGTTCTGTCTGCATGTATCTCTGCAGTCCAGAAGAGGGCACCAGATCTTATTACAGATGGTTGTGAGCCACCATGTGGTTGCTGGGAATTGAACTCAGGACCTTTGGAAGAGCAAGCAGTGCTCTTAACCTCTGAGCTATCTCTCCAGCCCCCTAAGAATACACCTTTTATTTATTTATTTATTTATTTATTTGTTTGTTTGTTTGTTTATTTATTTATTTTTGAGCTGAGGATCAAACCCAGGGCCTTGTGCTTGCTAGGCAAGTGCTCTACCACTGAGCTAAATCCCCAACCCTAGTTATCTGTCTGAAATGTTATGGTGGCCACTAATGCAATGAAGGCTATTGCCATTGCTCTGTCTCGTGCACT
The DNA here is from genome assembly GCF_903995425.1 of Onychomys torridus. Taxonomy (NCBI): domain Eukaryota; kingdom Metazoa; phylum Chordata; class Mammalia; order Rodentia; family Cricetidae; genus Onychomys; species Onychomys torridus. The sequence continues at coordinate 104,611,828 of NC_050444.1, read as the reverse complement.
GGAATTTTATGGTAATACCCTATTGCTGAAGACACCATGTACTTTGGTCATAGGACTTAGAGAAGTCAAATTGGTAATGACCAGGGAACTTCTGCACTGCTGGATAGCTCTCATAGTCCTGGAAGGTGCTACAAAAGCTGCCAGTCTTCAACAGTCTTAGGCAGCTACAAACACTTTGAATACAATTAGGATCCGTGTGGCAAGATATATGCCCATGTGTACAATGGTGGCACAAATGTCATGGGAGTAACCAATTGTTTTCTGACTGGATTTAATGCCTCCTCCACAAGAGGAAACACCTGCCTGATACTATAAAAGTGGACAAGAACCCATGGTCAAAGGGCTCATAGGCCCCCGGGGTAAATTCTAATACAATTATTCTGCTAAAACAAATATAGTATCAAATTGCCTTCCAAGTTTATATCTCTTCACTCATAGATTAATGCAGCTCTCAGACCTCAACACAGAACTTTCTTTGTGTACTTGACAGTGGTTAACGCAGAAACTCACAACTGATCATAATACAGAGAGTGTCAGTGGAGTATTCAGCCACAGTAGAACATCTATATAACACCTTTCTCCATGGCTCAGAGACCATCAAGGAAAAATGAGGCAGAAAGAATCTAAGACCTAGAGCAAAACAGTGTCTTGTGGATGTCATGGGACCACTGTACTCATGAACTCACAGTATCTGTGGTTGTCTGCACAAGATCTGTATAAGATCCAGCCAATCCACACTCTAGCATGGAGGGAGTTGTGGTTTGTTAACCCTTTACTGGGGAGCTATTGATAGTTGATGGCTTCTGGGGAGAGAAGAGACAGTTTTCTTAAAGGTTGTGGCCCCTGGGAGGCTGACCACACTCCAGTGGATGCTCCATACTCATGTGTACATGACCAGCACAAATTGGACCTGCTGGGGCATGAAGTTGGGGGAGAATGGTGAGGTGGATCAGGGAGGAGTCAAAGAGAGGTGTGGGACAGATATGATGAAAGTACATTGTATGAAGTTCTCAAAACTTAAGAAAAAAATTACACTAAAGAAAGAAATACTGAAGTTGTAAAAATAAATAGTCAAAGCAACAAATTTCTAGAGGTGGAATCAGAGTCACAGTGACACCTGAGAATTCCATTTTAGCTTTATTAATTCAAGTGTGACTCATGATTTTTGAAACCTTTATATTGGTTTTTGAAAGGCTCCTAGAGAATTATCCAGAGAGCTCTTAGATGATAATTACTAACCACTCCCACTAACACTGTATTCAAACAAAGTTCTAGTTAATAGAAGGTTAACCATGATGCCAAACAATGTTTACATGTACATAGTGTATATTTATCACTTTTAAGGTTGGCTTTTTACTAATTGTCTAAAGAGACTCATTGCTGACTCTTGACAAAGGAGTTGATTAAGCTTCTGTTTGGCAACTCCAGTTTTCTTAAGAATGTCCCTTTCTCAGTGATTAAGAAACAAGTGGGTGGATATAGCTGTCCTTTGGCTCTGGCTTCAGGGCAGGTGGCATAGCCAAGTGAAGGCTCTCCATCACTACAGTGATGCACTTCCAGTTTTCTCAATTTTCATGGCAGCTCATTGTCAAGTTCTTGTTCAACTGCCAAATGAAGACATGCTGAAGCTGTCAAATACTGCTAGCTGTTCATCCAACATCCACTTTTCCTTCTCTGTTTCAAACAAAGCCCTGCTTCTCTAAAACATAAATATGAACCCAGTTGAAAAACCGCTTCATACTCCCTTGCAGCTAAGTGTAACCATGAACAAGTCATGCCCATTCACATGGAGATGTGGTATGACAGAATCCTTCTATAAATAAAAAAGGGAAAGCTCAGCAAGGAAGTCTAATTTTTTTTTATCCTTCATTATTTCTTAATTCCTGTCCGGAACACAAACATGATAGCCCCCAAACAGGCAATAACTCTGTAGCACTGAAAATAAAAGCTATACATTAAGATGAGACAGCATAGACTTCTGAATTCTAAGGCTGGCATCATAGAGCTATCAGACAAATGCTAAACAGTATGCTTTCAGTTTTCTTTTTACTTGAGAAAAATAAAGTATTATTTGGTTAAGTCATGGAAGCTAAGTTTCTGTTATATGCAACCAAGTGTGAAACCAGACTATACAGCCTGCAGATTCTGGTCTTCATCTGAGTCTCATTCCCCTTTCTACCAAATGGAGAGTTGGTGACCTCTCCAGGAAGAGATGAAGGGAATTGAACATTGATAAAGATCCCAGCAGGAAACAATATGACATGATTACATTTGTAAATTTTCTGGCTGGCTTCAAACACAGAGATCCACTTGCTTCTGTCTCTTGAGTTTTAAGTGTTGTGTGACATGAACAAACAGCAATTTCACCTCAGATAGGAACCAATGACAGACCAAAGAACCCCTGTCTTCGTCAGGGTTTCTATATGCAGGCAACAGGAAGTAGACTGAGTGTCACACTGAGTAAAGCTTGAGCAAAAGAAACCTCAAAACCCACCCCTACAGTGACATACTTCCTCAAACAACGCCACATCTCCTAAAAGTGTTGCTCCCTTTAGGGGCCATTTTCTTTCAAACTACCACAACCACTAAAGTCCAACTTGATGAACTGATGAGGTTTATTTGTGATTCTCACAGAAATATGGATGAGGGTTTAATTGTTGGAATAGAAATTACTAACACAGATATATCACTAAAATTCCACACCACCATGGGTGACAGTTCACAAAAGCTAGTCTGTGCTCCACAGACTTTAGGCAGCTCAGCAAGTTAGAGGATGGCTGTCACTAATTTGGTCTGAGCTTCTTGCAGGCGACTTGGCTGGTCTTTGTTTCTTCAAGACACTTCAGCAGATCTCTGCTTCTTCCAGGTGGCTGGGCTGGTCTGGGCCTCTTTCTAGGCAGCTAAGCTTGTCTAGGAGACTTTCTTGGACCTTGTCTTATCTCGTCTTCCCTTAGTTGGTCTGAGAGTAAGTCTCAGGAGTAGTAGCTTATATACTCTTTGGGGGAGGGTAGTGAATTTGGTCTGTTTCAGGGACTTCCTGAAGCTATCTTGGGTTGTTTACTTCTGGTCTTAAGGCCCTTAGCAGCTTCCCTGCAGGATGGAGTATTTTACTTCCCCTTAAAAATACCAATTGTTTCACTTTCCTGTAAGCTTCCTGTCTTAAACTATTCTGCTGTTTGCCTGCCTCCCTTTTCACATCCTATGTTTTAAATTGCTAACTAAGGTGAAAGGTTTGAATGTCGAGGAAACTGCTACACAGCTAACATGTTCAGGCTATTCCCACTTTCCTCTTCTTAGTGTGTGCTGCCTGGGGGAGATGGGGATTGCTCAGTCAATCAAGCCAAAACAAGGAAAGGAAAAGCTGAATGCATACCCTCAGGTTCCATGTATATAGAAATTTGTAGAATAAATGCATGATTGTTTTCTTCTTTCTAAAGTGTTGTTACATTATGAATTGGTTCTCTCTGCCATCAGCATTTACCAATCTGTTGGGTTGTTTTGGAAACATTATGAACTTCTGTTGATGGGCTGAAGCAACTGCAATAATCTCCTGATGTTGAAGTTGACTCATCATGATCAATGTGAGTCTATCTGGGTCATTTCTGGAGTCTCACTTGACACAATCTTAGTACTGGTTAACTGTTTCCTTCCTTCTTTCTCCTAAGTGTTTGTGAATAAAATGGAGTGCTGTCTGAGATTTGCTTCATGGTGAGGGCACTAGGGAAGGGGGTAGATATAAAACACAACTGGCCAGGTAGTCAATAATTTTGCAAGGCTATAATAACCCCATAAAGACTTGCTGTATTCTTTTCTTACATCTCTCTGTGTGTGTGTGTGTGTGTGAAATTTCCCAGAACAAAAAGTAAAGGTGTGTTTTCTTTTTAAGTTCAGCCCATGACTTTCAAAATGAAAATTTTAACTTCTTAGTAAGACAATAACCTTGAATATCTGGCTCTGTTGAAGACTGAAGGGCTCTGGGTTCCCGAGGTTTCTCTTGATTTGGCAAGACAACCCTGGAGATCTGAGTAAACCTCTTGTAGGCTGCAAAAATAGAAAGATGGAGTGCAAGAAGGGTCCAGAATGCACAGAAAACCTCTAAGGTTTCCCAGGGAACCTCATCCATCGGGTTAAAAAATGTTACCCTCAACAGCTAGTTTGTTCCACTTCCTATTCATTCGCCCAGACTCTTGACTTGATCCCTAGAGAATTGGACTCAGTTTCTCTTGGTTAAGGGGATCTTTGCAAGTAAGACAGGAAGAAGCATTGGGTTGGAAATCGGAGGCAAAACATGAGTCTTGTCAGGGACACCAAAGTGACCCAGTGTCTTGGATAGTGTCATCATAAAGGTAACAAAAGGTTACCTTGCCAGACTAAAGACCCTTCAGTGTCTCATCCTAGTAAACCAGAGGCTTGAATTCCTCCTGGGGCCAAGAACCGTGCCCCAAGGCCTGTACCTTTCTAATGACCATCTTTCCCACCTTTGCATAGTAAAGAGAGATCACTATCCCTGCAGATGATAAGAGAGGAGGTGGCCCACTACAGGCGACCCCAAACTTAGCAGCACTTTCGGGCTTCAGGAACCAGGTGCGGCAGGGACCTGTACGATTTCTCCTTTGTGCCCTTGCCTGCCTGCACACCCTGACCCGGTCCCCACTGCAGAGAAATCTGACAGGCGGCAACGGCGGGCGTGGCCCGCGCAGGAGGCGCGCAGGGCGGGAGGGCGCGGAGCTGCGGCTACTCCCGCGCCGCCGAGAGGGAGGGGCCGAACGCCGCCCGCCAGCCCAGCTCGCCACCGCTCGCCGCTGCTCAGTGTCCTCAGGAGCCCAGCTCTGGCCGGCGAAGGCGACGGCCAGCACAAGCCCGGGCCCCGGCGCGGGAGGCGGAGGCCGGCGGAGGCGCGGCCCAAGCGGCCCGGCGTGCGAGCCCTGCTCACCGGTGCGGGTAAGTGCGGGTCTCCGGCTCTGCGGCCGCCTAGCTGCTGGTCCCCAGGCGGGTCGTGCGCGCCGCGCTGCTGCGCCGCAGGCTCACAGGTGGCCCCGCGGCGGATGTGGCGCCCCAGGCCCAGCTCCTAGTTAGCCAACTCTCTCCGCTCGGGGGCGCGGGTTGCCAGCCCCTGCGTGGCCCACCCGCGCTCGTCTCGGAGCGAGGGCACCCGCAAGAGCCTGACTTAGGAGAGAGGGGATGCGCAAAGGCGCTCCCCCCCCACCTCCACCCGACTAGCTATCCGGGAAGAAGCCGTGGAGCAAGCACCATCCCAAAGGCATCGCAGCTCCCGGCTCGCAGGTGGGGTCCGGCTACCCTTTCATTTTATTTTCTTATTGACCCTCCATGGAAAAAGTTTAAGATCATGCAAGGTAAAGTTGGGGCGCAGCTGGGGGCACATCCCAGAGAGTAGAGCAATAGATTTTCAGAGCTCACCCTGGAGCTGATCTTGCGCCTTAGGAGTCCAACCCTGCCTCTAGCCCTGACCCGGCACTGTGACAATCCCTAGAGCGCTGCCAGTCGCTTAATCACGGGTGCTAAGCATAGACATCTGCAGCCTGCCCGGCATCCGATGGACTGGGGTTATCTGAGGAGCGGTAACGACTCAGCCTGCATGGACTGCTAGTCTTGCTCTGCTCCAGCTAATCCCAGGGTGTAAGTGGCGTGTGTTTAATTAGCTTATTTTACACCTGAAGTGATCTGGGCGAATGCTCCTAAAATGAAATCCTTGGCACCGAAAAAGAAAACAAAAACAGGAAATGTAAAGGCTTGTTTAGAAAAAGAATCTTGACTGTAGGAGCAGTCGTGTGGGGTACTTTACTCACCTTCTCCGTGGAATAGCGAATCAAAACTCTGCTGTGCAAATCTGGTATAAAGGATAGGTGTTGGGGATACTGGGGGAGGATATTATGGACAGAGGTGTTGCTGCAACTTGCATGTTGTTTACGAAATACACATTTGGGCTCTCCAAATAGCCTCCTGGTCATGTCACTGTGCTGAGCTTTGTTTAAGCTATTGAAAACAAGACTAAAGGGTTTGGGTTTATTGTTTGTTTTCCGGTTGTTACTGTTCTAAAGCTCCAGTGGAAAATGGTATTTAGATGCTTTAATAAAACAGCTTTTTTGTGTCTCCAGGACATTTTTTTTGTAAGCTTAAATATTTGAAGAGTAGGTTTTCTGTATCTGATATGAGACACTTTCATGAAAAATAACTATGTGAACAGGAAAGCAGTATTACTACCTCCCCAATCCTCCCTTTCCAAATGACAGGTTCAATCGGAAATGCACCGAATTACATAATTGTTCTAGAAGAAAACATAATGGATAATGGTCAGTTGTCAAGAACTTCTCTGAAAGAAGTGGGACCATTTTAGCACTGAAAGATGTTGCATGGTTTCAAATGGATAAATTGACTCCCACCTATAAATTTTTTATACTTACACACATCTCAGCTGTCTAGACCTAACGTTAGATGTGTTGAAATATTTACTTGGTTTTATACATGTGTGATTATGAGTCCATTGCAGAGACCACTTCTTTCAAGGGCTACTTTTGTTTTAATCATCTTAAAGCAGTTTGTGAGAATTAGTTCAGTGGCAGAGTTATTGTCTGAAGTGTTTGAGGTGCTGGATGTAATCCTCAGCACCCTCCCCACCCCCAACATACAAACACACACACACACACACACACACACACACACACACACACACACACTGAAAGCAATTCCAGCTGGCTCTCTCTCTCTCCCCCACCCAACCCCCAAACCCCACCCCCCCCCCCCCCCCCCCCCCCCCCCCCACTCACCCCCCGTGTAGCGAGAAACCAAACCCATGGTCTCATGCATGCTAAGTAAACACTTCACCCTAGCTCTGTTCCCCAGTTTTAAAATAAGGAAACCCAGGGCTGGAGAGATGGCTTGGCTTAGAAGTCAAGAGCACACACACTGCTCTTGCAAAGAAACCGAGTTTGGTTCCCCACACCCATGTTGGATGGATCACAACTGCCTGTACCTCCAACTCCAGGAGATCCTAGGGCCTCTTCTGGACTTTCAAGGACCCCTGCACTCACATGTGCACATACTCACACACAGACACACATAATTACAATTAAGAGAAATCTTTAGAAAATAAAATAAGGAAACTGGGGTAGAGTAAGTTAGGTAACTTACCTGTGAACATTGTACTATAGGACAAGACTTTATTGTATCTGCAAAGTTATTTTTATAGAAAGATAAGACTTTATGACCTACTTACCTTTGTTGTTGTTTTTATTTAAGCATAGCTGGTGAAATCTTCCTGTGAAGAATAAGGATCCCTAATTGTAGAAGTGCCACAAGCACCATTCACTAGGAAGCAAGGGTCAGGATGACAGAACCATCTAGCCAAGTCTGAAGTGTGAAGACCACCATATCCACCAGAAGACCCAGGATGGATCTGCACCAGAGTACCACAGTCAGGCTCCTGGAGAAATGGTGTTCCAATGAGTCACCATCTGGCTGCAGGAGACATTATAATGCCAGGAAAAAACTGAAGCTAATTCGAGTCATTGGCCTTGTCATGGGCCTGGTAGCTGTGAGCACTGTCCCACTTTCAATCAGTGCCTTTACTGAGACAGACACTCAGAGCAACCCAGGAGAAGCCAGCGATATGAGTGGCCCTCGGGTAGCAGCACAGGGTCACCGTCAAAGAACTCTCTTAGATTTAAATGACAAGATTCGAGATTACACCCCACAGCCACCTGCTTCTCAGGAAGACAAAGCTGAGAACAGCACTGATCATGAGCAGGGAGACTACCCAAAGGACATCTTTTCCCTGGAGGAGCGCAGAAAAGGTGCCATCATCCTCCACGTCATCGGGATGATCTACATGTTCATAGCCTTAGCCATCGTCTGTGATGAGTTCTTTGTTCCTTCCTTGACTGTCATCACTGAAAAACTGGGCATCTCTGATGATGTGGCTGGAGCCACCTTCATGGCCGCAGGCGGGTCAGCCCCAGAACTTTTCACGTCTCTCATAGGGGTCTTTATTGCTCACAGCAATGTTGGCATAGGCACCATCGTAGGTTCAGCCGTGTTCAATATCCTCTTTGTTATTGGCATGTGTGCACTGTTCTCTAGAGAAATATTAAACCTGACATGGTGGCCGCTCTTTCGGGATGTGTCCTTCTACATCGTTGATTTGATCATGTTGATCATATTTTTCCTCGATAACGTTATCATGTGGTGGGAAAGCTTACTCCTCTTAACAGCTTACTTTGCTTATGTGGTTTTCATGAAGTTCAACGTCCAAGTAGAAGGATGGGTGAAGCAAATGATAAATCGCAATAAAGTTGTCAAGGTGACAGCACCAGAAGCCCAAGCAAAGGTCGGTGGACATAGTCTTTATTTAATGGTTTTCTTAGCCATCGTTCTGAATGCAGATGTTTTGGCAATTGGCGGCTTGGTTTTGTTTTTGTTTTTGTTTTAACTATAATGATCTTTGGGCTATCATGGTAACAGATTACATACTGCAGTTTTGTGAGAGCCAGTGAAAATAACAGTAGAAAATATAATTTGGGGGACATTGGTCTACAAGTCTACCAAGTTTCCAAGCTAATACACAGTTAAAAAGAACGATGTAAATACAGGTTACATAAGCATCCCAGGGCAGACTCAGCATTGACTTGTCTTTAGGAAAATGTGCCCAGTGATTTTATAAGCAATTTAGTTTTTATGGACATATTCTTAGCAATGTGACAGGGATTTGTTTTTCAAATGAGCATATAGTAGAGATCAAGAACCATCTCCATGAAGATGTTGAGGGGAGAAAGTTTGTTTTATGAGAGCTGTACCCTCCAGCAGCAGCTTGGGCTTAACAGCATTTTGGCTTCATTACAGTGGCTATAGTGATTTGTCCCTTTCTCTTTAAGTCAGTTTTATTTCATGGTGCTGGGGACTGGACCCCGTGCCCCCTCACATTGTTAGGCAGTCACCCCAAGACTGAGTGACACCCCAGACCTATGCCTGCTTTTCATGATCCGAGTGGTCTTATATGAAACAGCTCAGCTTCCACAGTAAAGGAACTCACTGGCCAGCCCTGGCACCTGCCTCTGTACTGCAGTAGCCCATTTTGCAAACCGTAATAAACATGACCCAATGTACTTTCACAGGAGAATTTGAGGTAATGTTGCTTAATTAGGAAGCAGATCTGTAAAAAGCTTAAAAGAAACTGACCTGAAAACAAAACTATAACTTTGAAAGAAAAACAGTAGATGAACAGCATCAGAAAATTTTTATATAATTTCATAATTATGCAGCATTCTGATTTATAGCCTAACTTTAAAAAAGGTCATCTTTGAATGTGGTTTTAAACAGAAAATCCAAGTTCATAACAGAAACTTTCCATGTTTGCATGTGGGAAAATTTTCACATATATTTAAAAAAACATGTTTGAGTAGAGGTAGGAGATTTGATCCTAAAGAGAAGAAAAATGATACTGTTTTAGTTAAATTTGCATGATTCCTTTATAGACTAGGTTGATGATCATGATTATTCTAGTAACCACAAAGTAAAAGCAGAGTGAAAGAAAATACCTAGTGATACCTACATAGACAACAGACGGAGTATACATTAAAGCATGCAGAAGAGAAATGTTTTACCACCTTTATCATGCACATGTGCACGATGTGTGTCATCGGTGGGTACATGGGCCACACCGTATGTGTCAGTCAGAGGACAACTTTGCAGACTTAGCTTCTTCTTTCATCTGTATGTGGGTTCAGGAAATCAAACTCTGGTCACCAGGTTTCTGTAACAAACTCCTTCACCTGTTGAGATATCTGTCTGGCCCAAGACATATTTATACTATATATTTCTTCTGACATTTATTTCAGTGTGTGCTTGTTGAAAGCTGTAGTTTATAAAGTTGCTTGGCACAATATATAGCAAGCATGCATTCACTTGTGACAGCTGAGGACATGCCCTTCATGGCATTTGACAAGGGCATATTTTATGCTCTGTGCTCTACCTTAATAACAAAAAGGATGTCCCTCAACTTTTCTTCAAGTGTGTTTGAGTGAATTGCTTAGAAGTCTGTGGTCTATTTCAACCAAAATACTGGACAGTTCTCAGGAAAAGCCATATTTTTGAGAAGCAAGAAAGTGGTCTGGCACCCTAGAAATACCCTGGGGACATCAACAGTAAAAAGTCTTTTGAGGAACTATGCCTTGGGACTTTTTTTGTAATGCTACCGTCGACATTCTTTACTTAGATATACTTGGTTAAAAATTGTGTTGGCCATATTTGCAGATGCTGTTGGAACTCAGAGTTTGTATTCTGATTTTAGTCAGGGTAGGAATGCAGCTGGTTTCTTGCACCTGGGAAATAACTTTTTAAATGCAGGCCACAGAGTGCGCTCACTCAGTCATAATCTGTTCATTAAAGTAGAGCTGGTAGAGCTTTTCCCTGCTTAATTAGATGATTGTCATGTCACGTCTCTGGTCGTTTATAAGTCAGCAATTTGGGCTGACATTCCTTTCCTGATGGTTTTCATATACATAATTTTATTCTTAATTCTGTGTTCTTTTTAATTTGGAAATTCTGAGTATAGCTTAATATTATTGTAAAGATAGTGGTTATAATCTTAAATATTTCCACACATGTTGATTCTCTTATTGTCCTTTCTCAACACAGTTTTCATTTATTCAATAATCATCATTTCTTTTGGCATTTGATAACTAATTGGAGTGGGTTTTGTTGTTGTTGTTGTTGGTGGTGGTGGTGGTGGTTTTTTCTCAACAGAGCTATGTCTTGCTTGAGCACATCCATACGTTTTCAAGCTGGACGGTTCAAAAGAACCTGATTTCCTTTAGGAAACAGTACCTTGTCAGTTTCTCTGTGGAATCACTGCTGGAACTTAGAAGTAACTGCAGTCCTTATCACCTTCCAGGTTTCAGAATCCTGTGAGCTGGCTCCCCAGCTCTGAGCACAGATGTCTCAGGAGGGCTAGGTTGAGTATAGCCATTTGCCTTCTGGTGTGCTGAGCTCCCTTTGAGCTCCTTTCTGTGAGTCAGTGAGTCAATGCTCTGTTGTCGTCAGGACACTTAGAAAGAGAGTCCCCGCACCGAAGGTAGCTCACTGACATCTCCGTAGGAAGAAGTGTACTATATAAGTATCTAGAGAGCCAATACTAGCATGTTCTGTGCAAACTCACCTCCTTGCCTTGTTTGTGCAATTATGGGGCAGGATAGTTTGAGAACATGGAGAAAACACATTTTAGATAATCTCACACAGATCATCAAATGGTCCTTGCTAATCAGCTCTTCTGGGCTCAGCACAGTGAACTGACTTTCAAATGACTCACTTCAATAAGGAAGTTGGAAATCTTAATTTGGTTCCATGATGGATGATCTGTGCCAGGAAGCAATGGGCTGTGAACTTAGAGAATTTGGGAATTCTTTTCCTAAAGTGTTACTGCCCCATGTGTGTTTTTCAGGTTTTATTTTTGTTCGTTTGTTTTCAAATTTCCTTTGGTGATACCACTACCCTCTTCAAAAAGTTGCATAGTGTCATGACATGATACAGAGGCCCAGGCAAGAAAGGTTTTGCTGTTGTTTTTTTAAATTAGTTCTTTGAGAATTCCGTATACTATATTTTGATCACATTTATCCCTCCTAACTTTTCTTGGCTCTACCCCCTCTTCTTACCTACCCAACTTTGTATCCTCATTTTTAATCCTTAAAGACCAATTTGTGCTGCCCAAATCTTCTTGGAGGTGTGGTCTTCCCCTGAAAGGGATATAGAACATATGTTCTCTTTAGGGCCAATCATTCTTCAGTCTCTTTTTCTCTCCACCATGGAGAGCTGGGGTCTCTGTGTTAATCACCATCTACTGCAAATTGAAAGATGCAGATGAGGATTGAAAGATGCATTGACCTATATGTATAATAATGAGTCATTAAGGGTTGGTTTAATACTCTGTCCATTTAGCAAAATAATAGTAGTAAGTACTCTGGGGCCTTTATCTTATCTAGCCGCAGGCTCTTGGCTGTATAATGGTGCCAAGTATAGGTTTCCATCTTAGGGAGGGAGAATAAAATCTAATAAAAAAGGGGGTTGGTTACTCCCATGATATTAATGCCATAATTATACCAATGTATATGTCTTGCCAGGCCAGTCATTATTGTAGCTTACAGGTTCATAGATGAGTATAATTACTTATTAGTTTTCTCTGGTAGCATGCCTACAGCTTATCAGCACTATGAAAACTAGCTAGTAGAGATAAAGCTTCCAGGTCAGAAGCAGTTTGATTTCTCTATGTTCTGTGACTCAAGTATATGGTGTCTTCAGAAACAGTATCTTACAGTCCAGTTGTGATGAGTAGCCAAAAGCATGAGAAATAACATGTAATGTTTGGGGGTCCATGAGACCTCTATGGCCAATGACTCCAAAAGAAATAACTCATTCCTGGTGCTGGGCTTTTTATTTGATAGGCTATGGTGTCTAGTGGAGGTATTATTGCCCTGTTATGGGCAACTCCATTTTACCTCTCATTGTATATGTGTTTATAATAGGAAGTTTCTACTGCAGAAAGTTCTGTGTGTCACTTTTGAAAGGTTTTTAGTGTTACTTATCCATCTCTGTACTTCCTCCTCTACCCTGTTCGCTGTTCCCCCTATGCCAGCTTTAGCCTTCCTATTACATTACTCCCCTCTAACCCTTCCTCCCCCGCCCCCAACTGAGGACTGAACCCAGGGCTTTGTGCTTGCTAGGCAAGTGCTCTACCACTGAGCTACATCCCCAACTCCCCCCTCCAACCCTTTATACCAACACATTCTATCTCCCCTCCCATAAAGCCTGCCCCAACTTCCTTGGGTATCAGGAAGGGGTTTTATACCCATCTACGTAACAAGCATCTAGTGTATGGCAAATGTGGCTTGTTGGTATATGTCGGTTTCCTTCTTTTACTGTTCCATTCTTAAATGAAAAGTGAATCAGGATGAGTGATTTCAGGCTCGATTTATAAAAGCATTCCTTGAAGGTCAAATTTACTTTAGTGGCTCACTGGGTTAAGCAGGTTGCTCTGCCTCTTGGGGGGATGTATTTACTATGTTATAACATTCATAAATCTAGTTGTGTACAATGAATATCTGTGGTTCGCATGATATCATAAACTCCACTGAAACCACTTTTTTTTGTCCTGAATTTTTATTGCTTAGAATTTTGCTTGAAATCAGGAGACCATTTAGAAGGAGCTCAGAAATATCTGTACTAAATGCAACTTCAATTTAAGGCATTTTTTGGGTTATAATGATCAGGACCCTTTCCTTCCGGCCCCTTCCTAGCTGGCTAGTCAGAAGTTTGAATGATATAGGGTGCAGAGCTATCTCTTTTCAGGACATGCAGACATTTTGGGGGAGCATCTGGCTTGGCTTCTGAGATCTGGTTTTAATGTGTCACTGTACTAGGCTGTCACTGGCCCAGAAAGCAGCTGTCCATGGTATTTAACTTCTTAGATTTGGCACACTAATCTGACAGCAAGTCAGCTGAGTTCTAATCAAGGGAGTGATCCAAATAAAGATGCCGGGAGCAGCAGAGTGGGAAGCTAGACTCTAGTCACCCGAGCGCACCTTGCTTTCCTCAACCTGAGTGCTCCTGGAAGTTGACAACAATTTTTGCAGTTAAAACTGTTAGTTATGTCCTTGGGGAAATTAAAATTAAAATCCTATAAATATTCCTTAGTAAGTATTTCTTTCATTTCATAAATAATTTTGTAAACACCCGTGTGTAGCCCAAAACTTGCTTAAGATTCAGAATGTGTTAGAAAACTCAAGCCCTTCCAAACTTAGTATATAAATTAGTAAAGCTGATGATGTACAAACTTCAAGGAAATCAAGACCATTACTACATAAATAAAAGGATTTTTACCTTTCCTCCCTCCTCTCCCTCACTCACTCCTTTCCTGTCTTCCTGATCTCATTGTGAGAGAGCTGAACTGGCAACATTAATCCTGCTCAGTTACTGGGGTGGTGGGATTATAGGTGTGCAGGCAGGTTGTATTTCTGAGCAGATGTGCAAACTGCTCATGGTTTTTAACAGAAAGAAAATGTAGGGGTCACAAATCCTTAATCAACTAGAATTTTATGAGTGTTGTGTATTCGTTTAGATAGGGATATAACATGCTGCTATTTTCTTTGCTTTGTTGTGTGCTTTTAACCAGTCAGTGCCTTTGGGAGAGCCTCAAGACCACAGACATTGTATACATTGAGTCCACATTGCTGCTGGCCACCACCTTGTAATCTGGTTTCCTCTGGTTTAAACTCTGAGTTCACTGGCAATGAGAAGAACAATTCTCTTGCCCCTCTCTTCCTCCATCCCTCCTCCCTGATTCCTCCTCCCTGCTTCCTCCTCCCAGCTTCCGCCCCCCCTCTCCTCCCCTGCTCCTTTGAGCGGAACTAGTTACTGGTCTGCATTTTAACTTTCACAAAAGCAACTAGGAGTGTGGAAGTGGGGAGACAACTCAAAAGTTAAGAGCTCTTGCTGTGTAGGTCCAGAAGTTCAAATCCCAGCAACCAAGTAAGAAGCCCAGTGTCCAGCACACCTCTTCAGACCCAAACCCCAGCAGCCAGGGCAGGAGGATTGTAAGGGGTTTGCACACACCTTCAACCCCAGCCCCCAGCATAGCAGAGGATTGCAGGGGGTTTGCAAACACCTTCAACCCCAGCCTCAGCAGGACAGAAGATTGCTGGGGTGTGCTGACTTCTAACCTAGTGAGAAAAAGGCAATCCCAGGATCAAGAGGAGACCCTCAAAAGGAAAAGGCAGAGAGTGATAGAGGAGGACACCTGTGGCCCTCCTCTGGCTTCCACACACATATACTTACACACACACACACACACACACACACACACACACACACACACACACACACTAAATTAATCTCTTTTGAAGAAGAATGGGCTTGTTACATGACTCTCTTTCCTGTAGGCATTTGGCAGGTTTAATTTTCCCATTCTTTGATTTTCCACCTTCTTTTGTTTCCTATATGTCTGTCATATGCAGAATGAAGCTACATTGTGGGTTTCGGGTTTTTTTGCAGGTTGACAGTCATTTCTTTGAACAGGAGGCTCAGTTTGTTAGACCATGAGTCCTAGAACCTGGACTCGTTCTGTTACATCCTTATACTTTCTATTGTCTGATCTTGCTGTTTCTCTTCATATTTTTTCTTGCCCTTTTTTTTCTAAGTTTGTTTCTCCATATACTATTTTAGAATTTATTCATCATATTCTCTATTTGCTGTTACTGTTTTGTATTTGATGGATTTTGTTTGTTTGGGGAAGTTATCCAGAATTTGGGGGTATAATATATTGAAGAGATTTTCTGAATATTTAATCTGCCATATTGCCAGAAATACATTTCATCTCATGGATTTGCTAAAAGATAGTGCATGTAGCAAGTGACAGTGACATGAAATTTTAATAATGTACTCCCAGAGTGTTTAATACAGTCTTCACAGAAATCCTACCAACAGCAGAATTTTGAGTCAAATCAATTTTAAGAGACAATACTAATAGGAACTCATATGGGACACATTAAATATTAGACTTGCCTTTTAAATTGTATTTTTTACCAGACACTAAAACAACATATTCATTTTACAAGGCTATAAAAAAATGAAAACACTAAAATGGAAAATCTGAAGTAGCCTCTAATCTCTTCATTGTACTTCATGTACATTGTATCATCCAAACATAACTTCTGCTTCTGTGCCTCCAGACTTCTCATACATATGCATTTGCACATGGACAGATTTGTGTACATGTATACAAATATTTACATTTAAGGAAATAGAAAAGATATTAGGCTTGCATGATTTAAAAATTATATTGACTCTAGATAATTTAACATGCTGTTAAAAAGTCTTAGGTTACTGAGAGCATGCCCTCCTCCTGTAACATGTTAGGCACTGTTTGGTTTTGTCGTCTTGTGTTATTTTTTTTGTAGTATTTCACTAGTGCTGTAAAAACAGGCTACAGCAGATTATATGTGAGTTCCTATGGAAGCAGAAACTCAACACTGAACTCTTTGGGCTTTTTAAAGTTTCTACTGCGTTGCTACACTCTTCAGTGTTGAATATTAAAAGTTCCACTGTTTTCTAATTCCACAGGTGAAATCTAGAATTTTGATTAGTTTTCATTTGCATTTCTCTGATTAATTGGGAGGCTCTGCTTTGAAACATATGTTTATGACAAATTGGGTTTCTCTTGTGTAGATTGCCAGTTTCCTATGTCTTTTGTTTTAAAGTTCACTCCGATGACTAACATGGAGATCTCTTACAAATATATGCTGAGAATCCTAACTTCAGCTTTCTCGTCTTTCCCATTTCCATATCTAAATATCACCAGGAAGTTTTTGCTTTTGTTGAATGCGTGAATTATTTTTATTCTGAAGAGGAAGCCTTGAGACAGAGATTCCAGGTCTGGCATGTGTTCCCTGGCCATATGATCTTGGGGAATTTTCTACCAGTCAAGATCTCAGTGGAGAAATAGAGGTGTGACTTAGACAGTATAATGTATTAAGAAGATCTAGTATGTTTGAGATGACCTAGTATATCAGTGTTTGAGCATATTGTTTCTGTACTTAGAAGGTCTAATACTCTGTTGAGTATCCTACCCAGGCCAACTAGCAATTTCATATGTTTACACTAACAGAAGACTGGGTACTAACCATATCCATATCACCTAGCTCTACTTACTAAGTGCTTTACATCTGATGTTTCACTTGAATGTTTTAATCAACTTAATTAAGCAGTAATTTAACTTAAGCATGCCTTGGGAGATAGCTCTTCTGGACAGATGGGGAACAGTGTGCATGCACGAAAGTCACTTAAAGATTACTGCAGGATGCTATTGGCACTCTCAGCTTCTGGCACTGCTGCATCTACCTCCCTGTGCTGCAGGAGACTGCTGAACCCTGCTGGCCTTCTGGAGTCAAGGGCAGAGAGGATCTGAGAAGCAGACAGCACTTCCTATCAGGTGCTCGCCCTTCTTAACACTCTGAAGTAGGTATTATCTCCACCTGCAAATCCAGGATCAAGAGATCTGAAAATACAGATGAATTTCAGTTTAGACTTAAACTGAATTTGAACTTGTGTCTGCCTAACTCCAAAGTGCATCCTGAGTCTTAGACCTTAGTGTTTCTCAGGACAATTAGGAACAAAGATGAATCACACCTCCAAATTATATTCACTTTTCATATTAAGCTCTATTAAGTCAACACCTTTCAAATAATTTTTACTGTGACTCATGCCAACAAAAGAAAAAATGTTTGTTTGTTTGTTTGTTTGTTTTTGAGGTGCTGGGAACTGAACTCAGCACACAGTAGGCAAATGCTCTACCACTGAGATACATCCCCAGTCCTTAAAAATACAACTCAGTATATAGAAGAAGTCCACTGTGCTGTCCATTGTGCCACAGAACCAGGTATAACATCTCAGCATATAGGCATGTGCACCTATACATAGGTATATGCATATTTACATATAAAAATAAAATCCGAATAAATAAAAGCACTTCACTTTTGCTTTTTTACTGCTTGCATTTTCTATTCACTAAAACTGTGTCTTCAACTTTTTGAATAATGAGTTGTGATTTCAGTTCTTAAAAGTCTGTTAGAAAGTCTCCTCTTCACACTCTCTTCTCAGCGGGGCTGCTCTGTAGCTGTGTTAGCTGTAAAATGCTCATGGATGTCTGTCTGACCAAAGGGATGAATAAGGGCAGAAATCCAGAAGTCACCCCACTAGACTAGCTCTGTGCTTCAGCTTGAGACTGTGGCCTCCCAGGGAATTGGTGATTCACTCTCTTTTTTTCCGTGTGTGTGTGTGTGTGTGTGTGTGTGTGTGTGTGTGTGTGTGTGTGTACCTGCATGTAGAAATCAGAGGACAACTTGTAAGAGTCACCCACCCCAGTATATAGGTGCCAGGGTGATAAGAACTCAGTTCATCAGGTTTCTCAGTAAGCACCTTTACCTGCTGAGTCATCTTGGCAGCTCATTTTAATTTAACAAAGATGCTCTTTGGGCTGGTGGGTCCTTTGCATCTTACCACCAAATTTTCCTTTTTATGGCTTTAGTTTCAGAACCATGCATCCAAAGAAATCATTAAGTACAAGTAAAACCATGCCAATTTTAATGGCAGGGACTCCTAAAACTGTTCAGATGTGTTCACATGTCACTGTAGTTTCCTTCCCAAGCACACACACTGTCTACATACAGTTGAGTAACTAGTGACTAGTAACTAATATAGACATGTATGGAGTTGTAAGAAGCCACCATTTGGCAAAGCATGTGCTGCTTTGTGGCTCTGACATGGTTAGGAGGTGACGGTTAGTTTCGTTTGCCAACTTGACACAAATAGAGTCATCTGGGAAGAGGGAATGTCAGTTGAGAAAATGCCTCCATCAGATTGGCATGCAGGCAAGTCTTGGGACATTTTCTTGATTAGTGATCAATGGGGGGTGCCACCTACTATGGGTGGGGCCATGCCTGGACAGCTGGGCCTGGGCTGTATAAGAAAGCAAGCTGAGCAAGTCATGGGCAGCAAGTCAGTAAGTAGCATTCCTGCATGGTCTCTGTATCAGTTCCTTCCTCCAGGTTCCTGTTTGAGTTCCTGCCCTGAACTTCCCTTCATGATGGACTGACTGAAGCTGTAAGGTGAAAAGAACCCTTTCCTCCCCAAGTTGCTTTTGGTCATGATGTTCATTGCCACAGTAGGGAGTGGACTAGGACAAAGGGTGAAGTTTTATCCTGAGCGTACCTTAACTCACGCTTTTGGGCATTCCTCAGTAGGTGGAAAAGAAACCTGAGTGCCATGCTGGGGGTGAGGAGGGGGTTGGGAGGGGGTGGGAAAGGGGTGGGGGGGAGTTACAAAGTCAAAGAGAAGCAGAATTCTCTGGAGAGCTAAAGCTGGGATGCTTGCTATTAGGTTGGTTTCCTTTCTATGAAGTATTCTATTTGTGAACCAAGTAATGCAGACACGGTTCTTATAAAGGAAAAACTGGTGCCTTGGGAGGAGTCTGGCCATCATTTAGTGCCATGTTCACAGCTTTATTGGACACACTCAGAACCATGCATTGGCAGGAACCAAGCCTAGAGAGATGGAGTGCCTTTTAGCCCACACCCTGGCTGTGTAAGACTGTACCAGGCACTTTGCACCAAGCATCTATTCTCTGGAAATGAAAGGCTGGCTTATCTCTGATGTCCCTGGCAGCTCTCATAACTGTGCTTCTCTGTTAATTGGAAATTATAAGTACAGTCACATAAAACAGCCTAGTATTTGCATAAAAACAACGTAAACCTCTGCTGTTCTGTTCCGTTGTCTCTCAGTTACCCATAACTAATACAAGTTGTTATATAAGTGGTTGTTGGACTGTACTATTTAGAAAATAATGACAAGAAAAGTGTCTGTGTGTTCAATACAGACACAATTATTTTCCAAGTATTTTTAATCCATGGTTGTTGATTGACTCCATGGATGTGGACTTGATTATAATCATGGATTGACCAGCAGCAGAGACAGGCGGGTACTGAAGCCTTGAATTTACCTCCCTTGGAGCAGTTTTGCAATTAAGAAACCTGATTAAGGGGGATTAATTCCTAGGAAATGAATATAAAGGGCTTCTTTGCTTCTTGACCAGTCCATAAGACCTTGGAAAGGGTCAAGTGAGCCTGTAATGCTCTATAACTTTATTATTGTTTGGTCGAATTAGGCATGCACACTGCAGGGAGAAAAAAAAGTGTGTCATCTGAGTGTGGTGTAACCTGTAACCCCTACATGCTGGGGTGCTGAGGCAGGAAAATACAGAGTTTCAGGCCAACCTAGGTTGCAGAGGGAGTAGTAGGCTAGCCTGGCTTCCTGGTGAGAGCCTGTTCATTAAGAGGGAGGGAGGGACAGAGAGAGAGAGAGAGAGAAAGAGAGAGAGAGAGAGAGAGAGAGAGAGAGAGAGAGAGAGAGAGAGAGAACATACTAGCAAGATTTCTATTATATTAGGCCTAGAGTCAGCACTGAACACCTAACATTTTTCTGAAACCCATCGTTTTATTTTCTGAGTATGATGATTTAGAACCAACACATTTAGGACTAGGATAACAGTGTGATTGTGGATGTCCTGCTTAAACCTCTTGGGATTATGTTTACTTATCCATATGTTTAAAACAATAGGACAATTTCCTCCACAGAGAGACTGAATTCTGAATGAGACTGAATAGGGTAAGTGTTTAGCTGAGCCCAGGTGCAGGCGCTACCACTAACAAGCTACTTGCCGGATTCTAGGTCTCTCACTCTGCGTCCCTTGTGCCAGCCTCCTCTCCAGGTCTCTCACTCTGTGTCCTGTGTGCCATTCTCCTCTCCCAAAGTCCTCTCTTCCTTCCGTTGTTTGCCTCCTGCTATTTCAGGCCCTCGTTTCCCTCCTGGGCCCTCCTCTTTCTGCCTCCTTTGCAGCCATATAGATACGCAGTTGCACAACTAATCCTTAAGAGTCATATCTTTATGTTTGGACATAACCCTGCCCTTCTTTTATGTTTGCAGAGGATTAAGAAAGTGTGTCTCCTTATCTATGAAACTGAGCCTCTGTCAACCAGGAAATTATTCTGAGCTCTGCTACGTCTGTCCCTGAAATTGTATTTACTCTTGCTTATATACATCATCAATATTTACTCCTAGTGCCCCCTTTGCCCATCTCCTTGTACCTGTTCCTATGTGGGTTTATTGGCATCTGTTTTCTGCCTAGGTTAAGCCACACCCCTCCCCTTACTATTGAGTTGCATTTGCAGAGTTGGTACCTGGCCCAGGGTCATGGAAGTTAATATTGGCAGTGATGAAAATTTGCTCATGATGAACATTCTAGGCCTGATAAGTCCTAAAATGCAGTGGTTCATGTGCCAAGGCCAGTGGAAAATTATAATTTTCCTAAGTAGGAAACAGAATTCATTAGAAATTGTTTATTCCCCCATCAGAGTGCAGATATGCAGATAGGTCCTTCATATATGAAGGAGGATCCACGGTTCTCCAAGCTGCATTGTTCCAGCTATGGCCCTAAGCATTCTGTTGTGCTTTTCTGTTGACTTTTTAAGTAACAGCTCATTTAAAATAAAATTAATTTGCCACAATATATACCCTGAGTGTGCTTTTTGCCTCATCTGCTGTCTGGCATTAGCCTTTAGGTTTATTCATTCTGGTTGCAGACCAGTTAGGCCCACCCACCTGCTTTCCTAAGGTATATATAGCCCCTTTCATTCCAGGCCCTAGCAACCTTTTCTTTCTTTCTTTCTTTCTTTCTTTCTTTCTTTCTTTCTTTCTTTCTTTTTTTTTTTTTTGAGCAAAGCTTTGAAGCTAAGGGTGCTTTATACAATAAATAATAATACCAGAAATGATCTACCTTGGCATTGTCTAACATGCAGGGCAACTCCACCAACATGATTGATGTGCACAATCTGAGGGAAGGGGCAACTTAACCACGTGATTATGCTTTAAATGCACAATTGGTTCAAAGCTCTAGTGGTTTCCTAGGGGCCCAGGAAACATCTTCTCCCTGGAGTCTAGCTTACGTCAGCTGCATAGTAACTGGTGGCCTGGTAGATGGAGTTTTGTAGCCTTGAGCAAGAAGCTGATTTATTTAAATGGCATTCAGATGAGCCAGGCTGCTCTTTTTAGGCTGACTATAAAGGACCATTACAAATCTACTATTTTCTGCTGCCTTTTATTTTAAGTCCAATTATATGGATAGCCATGAATAGCTCTGACCTTGAAAGTCTAAGTGAAGGTGAGATGTGATAACTGGCATAGGAAACATATGTTTTGATGTGTTAATGCTCTGCCAGTCACATACACTTAAGGAAATAAATAGAACAGGACCAGATAGTGTTGTGCTGTGAGGGAAGAATTTAAAAGCTGTAGGAAAGAGCAGCACATGCTTTACTGGTGGATAACCACAAACTGGGGTAAAATTTCACCCAGTTCTATCTCTTCATCTCTGGGTGACTCTCTGAGGTTAGCCCCAAGTTTGTTGTGTGATTGACATTAGACCAATACCTCTGTCACATGCCATGACCAGGAAATGCTCCCCTCCTCTCTACAGTCCCACTATGTGCTTTGGTTCTTTATTTTCAGTTAAACAGTGCTAAGAGTGCCAAACCACCATTTCAGTTCAGATTCTTGCAAATGTCGATCACAGGATGAATCTCCTGTAGTTGAATAGCTTGTTTAAAAAATATTATCAGCATGTGACCTCTTATTAAGATGCTTAAAGTCCTCAAGTTGGGTTATAGAGATTCTAAGAGCTATTTTTGTCATCCTTAAAAAAATATACTAAGTATTTGCAATGCCCCCTGAATGGTTCTCTGTTTAATCTGCTCAGTCCTGAGAGACAAATGCTGGTCTGAGTCCCGACACACTGAATGGCCAGTGTTAAATTTCAGTTCCTGCACCCTATTTCCTATTTCTAAATATTGTGACGCTCTTGCTATCTCACAGCTCCAACACTTCATGAGTTACATATGCATTTATCTGTCCCCAGTTTTCTACATCAAAAATGGGAGCAGATGGCCTTCCTTTCGCTTTGCAGGATAGTGTGAATATTAATGAGGTAATGGGGATGTTTCACAATCTGAGCTCATGTCAGAATGAAACTGCAGACAGGAAGAGACAGTGAGAGGTGCTAAGTGGGTATACTAGGAAGCAGGATTAGGATAGTTGCATGTGCATTTTAGTATAGAGTCCAAATGGCCTTTTAGAAAGAGTTGTTCTAATGTGACTATCTTTGTTAAATACTCAGTAGTAATCTCAAGAGTCTGTGTACATCTCAAGTATGTGTACATGGTTTTAATCCCAGAAACTTTAGTTCATCCATGGGGTCCTTATTCTGGCACCCAGAACATAAACAAGGCGTAAAGCCAAGAGACCTGTGACCAGAGTAGTTCTCCACGTTTCATATAGCAACTTTTTAAGGCCTCTCCTTACAATCTGTTTGCTTTTGCCATATCAGAATTCAAGCAAGTTGGCTTTCTCTGTTCCTCACCCTATAAAGAAACTAAAAGTAGGAAAAGTGCTCTGTAAGTCTTGGTGGAAAGGATGTTGAGTTCCTGATGATTCCCATATGCACCGTGGCATCCAGGTCAGCTACTGGTCTCTTCAATCTTTAAATAGATTTTAAAAGATTTCTACCCTGTACAGTTCAATTAGAAAAGATTGTACAGCACAAGTACAAGCAAATATGTATGTATATGTGTATATGTATGTGTACATGTATGTATGTGACTGGAAGGGTAGCAGACTTCTTTGCACAGAGCAAATGGTGCCTTCTCTAGGCGGCCAGATGCAGTGTGCACCAGGGTTCACAGCCTTGAGCATACCACACAAGTTTCTCTCCACCCTTAGTTATGTACCTCTGGGCAGTGCACTAGTGACCACAGCAATAAGACATCCCATGGCAACAAGGATCAAAGGAACTTTAGCTGCATACAAAAATCTGTCTGGGGACAGAAAGTGTACACTCAAATTACAGTACTTTTCTTTCTCATGATACCTGTGAATACGACAGTGATAGATAGTGATGAATGTTAAACATGCCCACAAGAACACTGAGAATGTTCATGCTCATTCTGGCTTTTTTAGAAGCAGTAGGGTTGTTAAGATAGGCTGTGCAGTCAAGGGTGAGAACATACTGACACATGTGTAGCCACTGGTGCCATCATCCACAGAAGTGATGGTGGTGGCCTGGCCAGGAAGATGGAAAGCAAACAGGTAGAAAGAAGTGTTCAGACTAGAGACATATATTGAAGGTACAGCTGATACCATATTCTGATGTGTCCAATGCAAATTAAGAGGAGAGAGAGGAGGGAAATAAAGGATGACAAAGTTTTTTGTTTCTGTGATGGGAAGAATTGCCCTAGTTGAGATAAACATCACCAGAGAAGCAGGTTTCCAATGAGTGTTATAAGTTTAATTTTAGATTCAAGTTGTACATCTACCTGGCTAAGTTAAACAGTCTAAAGGAATGCAAATAGGCATTTGGATATGAATCTGAAATTTAGATATAAATACAACTTCAGAAATTACTAGAGTTATATAAATATAGAGATCATAGATAGTCCATAATGTTGTCCCAACATTTCATTTAATGTCTTGAATAAAACAATTCAAGAATGATTGTAGATTGAGTTTGAAGAGTGAATCATAAGGCCTTCACACTACTGAGAAAAGAAAATGAGGACCCATTAAAGGAACCTGGAAACAGCAGAAGATGGGAAAAAGCAACCTGGGAAATGGGGAAGCTGATGAAGAAAGTATCTCAAGAAAGGGGTGATTGTGTGACAAGGTGGCAGATAAGGACAGGGATTTCAACGTTGGAGTTAGCAACGTGACAGTCATTAGTGACTTGAAAGGAACAATTTTGATAAAGTGGTAGGGTGAAAACCTTGCAGAGCACTTTTAAGAAATGAAGGAATGGAGAGATGGCTCAGTGTAAAGAACATTTACTGATCTTGCAGGGGACTTGTGGTCAGTTCCCAGTACCCATGTTGGGCAGCTCATAAGTGCCTATAAACTGCAGTTCCAGGGGATCTGACATCCTCTTCTGGATTCTGCAGGCACCTATACTCAAGTGCACATACCCATGCACATATATTTGTAGTTAAAAATAAATCAGGGAATAACAATTGGAGGTGTTTACAGTGAGGAACAAACAAGTAGAGATGAGAAGAAGATGTAAGTTTAGGAGCTTTTGTTGTTGATGATTTGCTTATTATTTTATTTTGTTTTGTGGCAGGGTCTTACTCTGTAATATAGACTGGCCTAGAACTCACAGTAGCCCTCTTAGCCTCCAAAATGTTGAGGTTACAAGTATGAACCACCACACCTATCTTATCTTTTTTTTTTCTTAGTTAAGTGGAAAAATAGTAGCCTATTAGGACAGGAATGATACAGCACAGGGAAGAGTCGGTAATGTTCGGAAAGGGAGAATTGCTGGCACAATGCGCTTGAATAAATGGGAAGAGGAGCAGATCCTAAATGGGAGGGCTGGGCTGACCAGCATCACCTGGGGAGGAAAGAAGGCTGGTACCCCAGCAGCGCATGCTTCAGGTGACGGATGCCTTCATGCGTTGATGGGAGTTATCTTTTTGCTTCCGTTTAATCAGTAAAATAGCAGGCAACAGACTTCCAGAATTTGATTGAAAATAATACAAGTCATCTGTCATTCAAACCAACATTGACCAGAATAAAGTTCCATGGCTCAGATTGAATTACATAAATCTGTTCTGCTTGTGAAGCCAAGTTAAAAAAAAAAAAAAAAAAAAAAAAAAAAGTTCAATTATCCTGTTGAAACAAAGACCACAGGCTATATGGAAGGACATTTGTAGGCAGGTTGGTGGGGCTCTAGAGCAGCTTTCTCAACTTCATTTTACCCCAGGAGTCTCAGGGATAATAGTAAAAACACAGAAGTTGG
Source organism: Onychomys torridus (assembly GCF_903995425.1). Classification (NCBI taxonomy): domain Eukaryota; kingdom Metazoa; phylum Chordata; class Mammalia; order Rodentia; family Cricetidae; genus Onychomys; species Onychomys torridus. The sequence continues at coordinate 104,586,375 of NC_050444.1, read as the reverse complement.
TGAAGTACACACTTTCTTAAGCCAGAAGTCTGTTTTGGTCATGCATGTGCATCTCTGGCCAACCTTAGGTGTTCAGTAAAAATTATTGAATGTTTGACAAGCATCAAAGCAAAATCCAACTGGACTGTGCTTTATTTAAAAGGAAAAGAAAAATTCTAAGTCATCTCTTCCGCGTTCTCAGTTTCTCATCCTGTAATGGAAGTGTCTGTCGGGCTGCAGTGATGCTATTTTCTCCCATCTTTCCTTTCTCATGAAGTGACTAAGGAGCATTGCTTATAGCTCTTCTTATGGGATCATTTCAGAGGTGGCAATCCCTTGGCAATTGGGAAGGTGGAGGGCCTCTCTTTGGAATGTGGACCTTCTCTTTGATGTCATCTGGTCCGAGGTCATCACTAAATGGTGACAGTGATCACAGTGTTTAGTGGCTAAAGTGCCAGGCACTCCTTGTTGGGGTCAGACACCTACACACCTACACTGGAGACCAGGAAGTCTTCCGGCATTCACCTGTCACCATATGGCAGGGACAGTAAGAATGGGAAGTGAAACAGAAGGGTCATGTTTTGTATTCCTGGTCTGAGGACCAGTTTGCCATGTTTTCTGTTTGTTTGTTTGTTTGTTTGTTTGAACTTCTTTGTAAACGGCAGGATTGCAGAGTTAGCCGACTGCACTTTATTTCCTTTTGCTTGGCAAGAGTGTCTTCACATAGATCGATAGGCCGCACACTGATGGTTATGCCATCCCCATATGAAAGAGCGATGCCAGCACTTTTGTGGTTTGTTGCAGATGCCCCAGGAAAGGTGCATTGCAGGATGGGGTGAGTTGGTGTGTCAAGGAGAACAAATGACTTTTCCCTAGAAGAAGAATATGATAGGCTTTACTTCCAGCTTTCCTGAGTTACTGACAGGCACACATGAGAAATAGGAAGTGATATAGCTGTCTTCGTTGAAGTATTGGTTTTAACACTGCCTAAACTGGCTTGCGTCCATTTTTAAGAGCCAAAATAACACAGGTCTCATCATCTAGAGCCCTCACTATGCAATTCAACCACACTGCACACCATTCCCTTAGGACCTTCTGGTTCCATAACCTAACAGGGACAACATGATTGGGGCTCCTTGACAGTATGAGGAATTTATTTTCTAAGTCCCATTATATTCTAACTCCTGGTTTATTCTTTTTCACTGAAGACCTAATGGAAACAAATAAGGAAAGGGCAGAATTGCATATGGAATAGTCCCAGTTTAAAAGGGCAGCATAACTTGCTCGCCCCACAGACAGGTCACTTAAGGTTGTTCTTTCCTTCTTCCAGAGGAAATCTGAGGTCCTACCTGCATAAGAAGCAAAAAAATAGAGGGATGGGGCAACTAGAATCTTAGGGCTCCTCAGTGTGGATATTCTCCACCAGTGTAATGTAGTACATTGGCCAGACTTTATGGCTATTGGTAGATAACAAGTTGTTTACTTTCATATTCCATAAAGTTCCTGTTTGACATTAAAATTACCCCAACATGGGCTCAGTCTCTTCGCTTCTGTTCATGTGTCTTGAACTTGGTCAAAATCTTTGCTGGTCTGTACATGGCTTTAAAGGTCTAGAAAAGCCCATCTAGCTTACTGGGTTTGTTTTTATGTTTTTGTTTTTACTTTATTTCTGGGTCTGGCTTTTTCTTCAAGCTAGTTTTCAGTTATTGCAGCCATATTTCTAGTTTCTGTCTGGTTTGCTAGCAAAGAAAAAGGTAGCCTCGTGGAATTTTAAGTTAACATTATTTGAAAGAAGAAAGGGAAGAAGAGAAGACAAAATACATTGCTTTAAATGTTTTCCTTCTTTTTGCAAGTGGTTGTGGATCAGTGGACATCCTAAATTATCAGTAATCATCTTCATTCAGTTACACATTGTGCCGCTATGCTCGTTTTCATTGGCAGCTCAAATTTCTCTTTCTGTATATGAAAACCCGTGACAGAGACAAGGGCTGGGGCTCAGGATGCAGAAATAAAGAGACATGTTCCTGCTTTCCAGAACAGTGTGCTCTGTTATCCAACTAGTCAGTTGTTTCAATAGGGAACTGGATGGCTCTAGAATCTGTAGGTAGATAGTTGCATTTTTAAGAAGCTACAGAAGAAGGCCAGGGCATGGATTCTATGTCCCGGGTTCAGACATTTCTGGTACTGTCCTTCTTGCCTCCCAGAGCCGTCCCAAAATTGGAGCGTTTTCTAGAAGGTATACAGGAATGTGATGTAAACTCAAGTCAGAGTTTTCAGACTCTAGTTTGACATTAAAGTAGATAAAATAGGTTTTTTTTTCAGTTCCAGAATAATCTTGACCTCCTAAATAACTGTTAGTGCCTCTCAGAAGAAATTTAGTTGTCACAGAATACTATGATTGCCCCAGGAGAGAACCCTGCCTTGCCATGCTAGGCCTGGACTGCTAACCTATAGCATCTGAGAGACATTAAGTAGATGATGTTGTATGCCTCAAGGTTTGTGATGATTTTTCAATTGAAAGTAATACAAATCACCATTATAAAAAGCTATTCAATGTTAGAATATCAACAGCTAAGCTTTGAGCATGTTCAGAGAATCATTGTAGAATATTTAGACCATGATTCACCCCTACTTAGAATCCCCTTGGAATTGTTTTCTTCTTATTTTTATTTCTCTAGTTTTTTAAACAACTCTGAAGAAGGACACATCCATGTGTTGATGGATTCCCTCATCAAATATTTATTATATATCAACTATGTATATGTCTGGCACTTAGCTGCATATTTTGGAGATACAGTTAGCCTGGAAATAATCATTGTACTTCAGGAACTCACAGACATGAAAGCAGATCATGGTGTTTAGGTATTCAAGTTTCAAGGTTATCAAGGCACTGGGGACAGGAACCAGGTAACTTGGTGAATTTATCATGCTTAGGAATCTACTATTCAGCCCAGTGCTATAAAACTGATTGCATGAGTCACTGCAAACAGTATAAACTTGTATTGACATGCTCATTATTACTGCTCTTCATATTATACAAATCCAATTAGAGCCCCTAACACACAATCATAGCTACATCTCCAACACTGAGTGGACTGTGCTTTATTGGCCTGTAGGCAAGTACATAGAAGGCAAATTATAATAATCAGGGTGTCCATCTATTAATTTACAATGAGAAATTAAGCTGTCAAGTTGACCTGCCTGTCCAGCATTTTGGTTCACATAGATAACCAAATGTGGAGCCAGATGACTCCATCATGATGGCGTCAAACATGTTACTTTGCTAAAATACCTTGACAGACTCACGCACAGCAGGGGTGACCTTACTGAAGAAAATGGAGCAGATTCTCAGCCAAGGTTTCCTCTGTCCTTGAGTGGCCTAGGACAGGCCTAGTCAGCTCCATCTCTCGCAGTATTCTGTGTCATTCACTTGCTACATGTTCTGTTTTTACAGTGCAGTACAATACAGTTATGCTTTGTTGAACTATAACTGTTTTTAGTTCTCCTTCAAAGTTGTGCCTGAATCTCTTTTGTTGGAGTTTGTGATATTCCTATACTTCTTATTCACATTTAATAGGCAAACCTCTGGGTTTTTAGTCAAGAGGATTCATCAATACAGTGTGATAAATGCTGTAATAGACTATAATTCTATCAGAACTCAGCACAAGAAGAAACTGACATCCATTCAGTATTACGGACCAAGCATTATAGTAAGGATTCTCTATATATGATCTCATGTAATCCTATAATAACCATATTCTGTAGTAACTGAGGATTAAGGCCCTTGCCTAGAGTTACAAACCAAGCAAGAGGCAGGACTATGATTTAAAGCCAGGCCTTCTGAGCTCAGAGCTTATGCTCTTAACTGCTGCCTCCCTTGAGTCTTTTGGTCCTGACATACCCACACTGAAGGAGGGAGATTTCTACCATTCTGTACTTAATCAAAGAAAATGCAAAATACTCTATTATTTTAAAGAGAACAGGTGCTTAATGAAGGCACTGGATGCTTACAAATGCACTGGGAGGGCTGGAGTGGCAGGCTGCAGCTCTGAGAAAAATTTCCAGACTGTTCTCTAAGACTGGCCTCCTCTGAGAACAGCTGCTGCATCTGCTGCAGTCAAGAGGGTAAGGAATCAGGAAGCTGGAATAGAGAAAACTGGAGAAACTCATTTGCTCTCCTTTGCTGTCTATCCAGGTGATGTGGGATGCCCATCTGGTCCTTGGGCTCTCACTGCTGCATGTACCTTTGGTGAGAGAGTAGTCTTGAAGCAATAATTTATTCTAAAGAGGTGGCTTAAATAGGCAAACATGGACAGAAAAGATGAGAAATTCTAAACTCCAGAAAGTACTGGAAGATGCTGATGCATCGGAGGTTGAGATGCCACTGTGACAGCATTTAGTTACTACCCTGAAAAACCAAAAGTGAGTCCCACGTATGGAAAGATGTTCCTGTGCCATTACAACAGCTGTGCACTAGTGTACAGAAACCATTCGTGTGAGCAATGGTAGTCATTTAGGGGTTTCCTTCTTTCTTAGATCTCCTCTCCCACCCTGTGCCATTACAACAGCTGTGCACTAGTGTATAGAAGCCATCCGTGTGAGCAATGGTAGTCATTTAGGGGTTCCCTTCTTTCTTAGATCTCCTCTCCCACCCTTAGAACTCTCTAGAGTAGACGCTAAATCTATTTTTAAAGACTTATTGATTGTCGACACAGATAAAATCCAGGGTTTCTAAAATGCTGGGACTTGGGAATCTGAGAAACTGGAGGCGCCGTCCTTATGGGCTGAGTTGAGATCCAGAGTGTTTAAGGAATGATTCAGCCATTGTCCCTGTCCTCTCTCTCGGCTGGTGCAGAGGACCCCTCAGTGGTCTGAGGGCTTCAAAAGGTGCCCTCTGTATTTTCATACGAGGCTTCTCTTTACCAGTCCACAGAATAAAAATAAAAAAAAATTTAAAAAAGCAGGAGGTGAAAGTGAAGGTAAGTCTAAATTCAGCTGACATCTGAGGGAGCAGGAGCCTCCTTTGAAAACTGCGTCTTAAGGATTCTGGCATTTCCATCTCTTTTGCATCTGCCATTTGTCCTCATTTTATCTTCTAATCCCCAGGGAGAATTTTGAGCATAGAGTAGTAGTCTCATCACAGACCCAAAGTCTCTGGGGTCAAATTATCCTGGCTCTAAAATCCGGCCTCATCACTAATTATCTGTCTAACTTTGGGGAAAACAGCTGGTTTCTTTCACTTCATTTTCCTAATCTATAATTTGATAGTGGTAATAGTTCTTACAGCATACAGTCATTGAGAGAGTCACTGAACTGACTACATGCATCTACACATACCCTTTATTTTAGTTAGGGCTTATTGCAGTGATCAACCACCATGATCAAAGGAAAGAGTTTATTTCATCTTAAACTTTCACATCACAGTCCATGGTCAAAGGAAGTCAGGGCAGGAACCTGGAGGCAGGACCTGATGCAGAGGCCATGGAAGAATGCTGTTTCCTGCTTTGTTCTCCAGGGCTTGCTCCGTCTTAGGTAACCAGCCCAGGAATGGAACCACCAGCAACTGGGCTGGGTCTTTCCACGTCAATCATTAATTAAGAAAATGCACTACAGGTTTGCCCACAAGCCAACCTGTTGGGGGTATTTTCTCAGTTGAGGTTCCCTCTTCCCAAATATTCTAGCTTGTGTCAAGTTAACATAAAACTAGCCAGAACATCCTTTATAAGTGATAACTTTGTTGAAGCGAGTTTTTCATTTCTTTCTCCTAACATGTGATGGAAGTATCTATTAGGAGTATTTGTATGTGGATAAACTTAGGCTTAGTCAGGTTATAAAGCTATCCCATGGAGGGAGACACAACTTATAAAGGAGCTGAGCCAGGGGCTGAGTCCCAGGATTGCTTGACTATATATCCTGTGTCAAATGGCTTCCTGTGACAGTCCCATTGACAGTGTGCCCCCGAAAGGAAAAGCAACTTCTCTGCCACAGCCGATGGGAAGCCCTTGCCTTTTCTCACTGGGATCCTGCTGTAACCCATCAATTTCTGATCAGGATTGATCTTGCCATGGCTTCATGAGCCCTCATCGTTCTCCCACAGTTGATCCTGATACTCAGTGGCTCACCTTTCCCGAGTCTTTATATCTGATAAGGCAACCCCTCCCACCCTTGTCTCTCCATTCTAAATCGAGTCTTCCTGCCTAGTTTCCAGTTCTTTTCTTTTCCCTTTCTGGCAGGCAGCCTGCTTTGCTGCCCTATAACCAGATGCCCTTCATAACCTCACTGAATGAACATTTTAAGGTCAGAGTCTGTCATTTGACCACTTTTGACTACATGGAGAGTGGTTCCAATGCTGTACATTCTCATCTGTGGGAGAATCAGCTCTCTTGGCAAAGCAGCAGCTGGTATACAGAGAGGAGCAGGACCCGACCTGAATATGGAGGTTAGGTGGGAACACATTGCATGTGCTCTGAAACGTGGGGTCCACCCTGAGCCTGCCTCTGTCCCCCAGATTGCAAAGAAGCCATCTCTACCCTCCCAGTCACCCTCAGTTCCCCCAGCGTGCATTAACTAGGGAAAGAAGCATGGCCTTTTCTGCAGCATTCAGGAAGGACTTGGAGTGGTGTGTCTGGTGAGACTGATATCACATGTGTCTGCAAGGGCCTTGGGCTGATGGGACCGATGGGACCATGACACAGAGCTACTGGCTCAGCTGCCAGTGTTTGGGTTTCCCCCACTTACAAAAAGAAATGCTCTTCAGCTCTTGTTCTGTTTTGTTTGTACTAAGTTTTCCAAGAAGCAAGTAGAGCCCTGGTTCTCGACTCTGGCTGTACATGAAAACCACCTAGCATGAATCCATAAGTTGTCCAGGCCCTAGCCTTCAGGTTCTTGGTATGTTCCCAAGTAAGACTGAGCATAAAAGTTTATAAAAATCTTCACCATTGAAACTGAATTTAAACCTCCAGGTTCCTATCTGAATACTTTGGCCAGCCCTTTACAGCTTTGCTTATATAGTTTTTTCCCTCCATCAAATAGAGACAATAAAACTGTTGTTGCCAGCATTAGAAATTTAAAATAGAAGTGGGTCTAGAAAATAGTCCAGTACAGGAACGCTTGCCAGCATTTGCTAGAGTAATATCTACTGCTGTAATCATTACAGTCAGTGCTTGTGAGGAGTCCCAGGGGCTGAAAGATGAGAAAAGAATGGTCCTTGCACTCAAACTCATAATACTAAGTGGAATATAAACTCAGCATGAGGTGGTAAGCCCCACTGCAGAGGCCCATGCTGTATGCAGCAGGGTAAGCAATAGGAAGGAACACTTCTACAGCAAAGAAGTAAACATGCCTCCAGGATGCGTGGCTAACACCCACACAGGCTCTGCGTCTTCCAAAGACAGCATAGACAGAGGTTATCTGGTGATGGAACAGTCTGTGCAAAGCCGTCCTGGCCTCAAGGCGATGGATGATGGCTGATCATTTGACACGATCTGTTGTTGGGAAAGGTGATGGTCAAGAGGCTGGAAATAAAGACCAGAGCCAAAGCTTAAACGACTTGTGCATTTGCCTGGAAGCAATTTGGCTTGTTTTCTCTAAGCAAACCACTTTAGCTTTTAATAATATGAAACCTCCTCACGCTTGCATTTTAGAAGGATAGCTCACCTAGCAAGGAGAGTCAATTCAGGAAAGAAAGTGGCAGGAACACTTAGTCCAGACCCTCTTACTCTTAAGGAGATCCAGAGATTAACATCTTAAGCTGAAAAGTGGCAGCTTTATGAGGAACGGGCGTTTGGCTGCCTTCTGTGTGAGGTGGTGTCTGGGATTACTGTGGCCTCTCGTCCAGAACTGTTAGCGTCTCACTATGATATCTGTAGTTGAACAGGATCGTAGGAGGACAAGGGGTGTTGGGGAAACAAAAGAGTAAATTAAGAAATGAACTCAGTTGAATTTGGGGATGTTATTGGATGTACAAGAAGGTATTTAGTTTAAAATGTCTTTAGACAGCTATAGTGGACACAGAAATCACTGCTCCCCTAGATCTTTCCAGTCTCCCCAGGAAATCTTCCTAAATTCTGGAATTCAGTGAAACGTCACGCTCCAACTAGCCTCCAAAGCTATTAGTGAGAAATGTCTTTAATGTCTGTGTCATTCCTTGGTGACATTTCTCTCATTAACTATGAGTCTATTTGGCAGCATCCCATGGTCATCGATAACTGGAATTCTCTTGCCTTGACTTGAGTTCCTAAAGGGTCTGGAAACTGCATAAATCATTCTCCAAAGTGGCATATTCCACTGGACTTTCTCACAAATAGTGATCCCAGGTTGGAAAATTGGGTTCTGGTGCCATTAGCACATTCATTGCAGTGAAAAAAGTACATTGGGAGAGAAGAACAATGTTACCAGGTCCCCCAGAGGGTCACATGTGTACTGCTGCTACAAGGCGTATAAGTATATAGGGCCTATCCTAATAGGTGGTTAGAAAAACATACAGAAAGCTCAAGAAAGTTTGAATTTCCGGCCAATACTGGGTCATTTGTTTATGTATGCAATATCCAAAGTACAGGGGCAGACATCCTAATGAAAATGGCTTGTTCTTTTTCTACCATGCAAATTCACTTAAGAACCTTGAATTTTTCTTTGCTAGTTCTTGCTGCCCTAAACCTAATCTATGTTGGGTATTCTCATTTTTTGTTGCTTTGAGACAGGCTCTCACACTGCCATACCACCTGACCTTGAACTCATCATATAGCCCAAGCTAGCCTCAGACTTGTGGCAGTCCTCCTGCCGAAGCCTCCCAGGTGCTAGGATCACAAGCATGTGCCGCCATGCCCAGCTTCTTGTTCAGGTCTCGGAAAGCCTGTGTTGTCTCCTAACGAGAAAGAATGACCCGGCCCCCCAACTCCCTCCCACCACCCCCACCACCCCGCCACCTTGCCTTTAGCACAGGGAGACCAGCTGAATGTGTGCTTCGCCACCTCTGTCTTACCTGCAAGCAGTAGACTCTGCTTTGGTGGTTTGTTTTCTTTTTTAAAATCTTGGGTGGTATTCGTTTCATCCAAGTAATGTACACATCCACCTTTTTAAAAGAAGAGTCTGTGTTAGTCAGCTTTCTGTCTCTGATGACAAATACCAGAGAAGGGGGAGCTACAGCAGGGAAGCTTGACTTGGAGATTGGCTTCAGTGGTTCTAGCCCACAGTCATTTGGCTGCAGTTGCCTTTGGACCTGTGGCAGCACAGTCCATCGTGGTAATGGCACATGGGGGAGGCCACCTATCTCATGGAAACCATGAAGCAAATGATAGACAGGAAGGGGTCAAGGTCCCAATTTCCCCTTTGGGAGTACTCCCCCAGTAGCCCAACTTCCTTCTACTAGGCAAAACCTGTGTTTTGGTTTGTTTTGTTATCATGTTAGTTTTGTTTTTTTTTAATTTTCTTGAGATAGGATTTCACTATAAAGCCCTGGCTGGGCTAGAACTCACCATGTAGACCATGTTAGTCTCCAACTCACAGAGAACCACCTGCCTAAAGGTTCTGACAGATCCCAATGATACAACAAGCTTGGGACTAAATCTTTGAACACATGGGCATTTGGTGGACACTTCCACACCACAGCAAGATATCAAAGGTGATACAAAATACAGCCAACAACCAATGATAATTTCAGTTGGTTTCATATCATTCACTCGGAGAAAGAGACCTAATGGAATACACTTTTTATGTCTTTTGGAAACAGTTAGTGAATCTGACTGCAGATTCAGGGAAGCTGGAATGTGAAACCCTTCCTCACCTAAGCAACCAGAGCTGAGAGTAAAAGAGAGAAGTGAACTGGGTCAATATTTGGAACATACACACACATACATTGATTTTGCTGATTCATGGGAATCTTAGGGGCATATTGATGGTATCTGGAAATAACTCTGGAAGCTGATTGTGCTAATCAGATGTGTCCCTTCCCTTACCCTAAGGTCCCCAGAGAGACAGATGCTGCCTAGATGGGAAGGGGTTCTGTGTCCTCTCCATTTGGAAAGGGAGACGCATGCTTGGTGGTCCCCTACCAAGGTTAAACTAGTCCCCTTTCCTTTTTCACCTTCTGGTAAACCTAGGAAGCTGGGAGTTCTTGAGTTATATTATAAAACAAAGGAACAACAAAAAGTAATCAGTCCTGGTTTGTCTAGATGAAAAGACTGCCCAAATCTGCCAAAAATTGATTATCAGGGTAAGCTGGGAAGATCCTGATTCTGGCTCTACCCATCTATATCTGGCACCTGTCTGGCACTCTTTTCTGCTTCCTGTGACTACACAGAATTTTAGTTAATCATTCTTAATTATTGTTCTATTGCTGTGGGGAGACACCATGACCAAAGCAACTTTTAAAATAAAGCATTTAATTGGGAGCTTCCTACAGTTCGAGAGGGTTAGTCCATGATCATCATGGCAAGGAGCATGGCAGCAGGCAGGCAGGTAGGATGCCAGAGCAGTAACTAAGAGCTCACATCTGATCCACAATATGCAAGCAGAGAAAGAGAAATTTGGCCTGGCAAAGCCCACTCCTAATGGCACACCTCTTCCAACAAGGTCACACCTCCTAATCCTTCCCAAACAGTTCCACTAACTAAGAACTAAACATTGAACTCTATGGGACTCTGGGAGCTGTTCTCATTCAAACTTCAGGGATTTCAATGGTTTTTAGCATGTCTTAACCCACAATATCAATGTAATAGCAGTTTTAAAACCTTGTGATAAAAGTGTAGAGGCTTTTTTTTTTTTTTAAGTCATTTTATTAAGCATTTTTTTTTTAAATTCCAGCCTGGTGGTAAAGAGAAAAACATGCCTGCTGTGGTGCTTGCATATTCTGGTGGGACTCAGCCAAAAGAGTCCCTCTGCTGCCCCAAAATTTTCTATCTACTCCAGCTGGGCTCTGTGTGAGCTAGTTTCCAATGTAAATAGTTCTGGGGGTTTATTTTTAGTAAATAATCCATCAGATACCTGTGCAGCAAACATGACATCCACTGACATAAATCTCATCTGTGAGCTTGTAGCCTTTGGAAAATCATAAAATAGAGAATTCTGTATAGGCAAAGAAGTTGAGAAGTGACCCGCATCAGCAGTCAAAGACTCAAGAGCAATCTGTTTGCTTGGGGCATCCCATTGTGGCATCTCTTATTTGCTCTGTGATCTCAAATGGTTTATTAAACTCTATGTATGTACCTCAGTTTCCTCATCTGTAAGGTGGATGTGATGAAGAAACCTACCTCATAGTGTTATGTACACCACATGGTTTGGTACAGAGCAGTTTTCATGAATTCTGACACAGTGCTACTGTGTGAGGAGTGTGCATGCACATTTATATCAGCACCATCCATGTGTAACGTCAGTCCATGACGTTATCTTTATGCTTGGTCTGTTTCTGTGTCACACGAAGCAGGTTAGAAATATTGTCGTTTGCCAAAGACAGAGTAAAACTGAATTTTCTGATAAGGCAAGAATTTGCTTTAGCTAATCTCTTGAAAGGCAGAGTGCTGTGTCAGATAAGAACATTCTGTAATTAACTTCTCCCAAATGCCTATTACCTGCTGAACATTGTGCTAAACATTTTACTCTTGTAGCTAGGGTTATTTTCCTTGTTTTACATAGGAGGAATTTGAGACTTAAAGAGCTAAATGTGTATGTAAGAACTTGCATAATGGGACAATGAAGCAAAAAAGGTAAATCATGTATGGATATTATGTAATTATTGATAGAGACAAATTGCACATATATACCCACATATGTATGTAATGAAAAGAAAGTAAAGATATAAACAGTGCACTGGGGGAGAGGCTTGGGAGGTGACTTAGTGAGTATGGATGCTTGCTATACCCACATATGTATGTAATGAAAAGAAAGTAAAGATATAAACAGTGCACTGGGGGAGAGGCTTGGGAGGTGACTTAGTGAGTATGGATGCTTGCTATGCAAGCAACAAGACATAAGTTTGAATGCCCAACATGCACATAAAACCAGGCATAACCCACTAGGCATGATAATGCCTTCAATGCCAACTTTGGGAGAAAGATGCAGGAAAATCTCAACCGTTCCTTGGCTAGCAAGCCTAGCCAAAACAAGCTTCAGACTCAGTGAGAGATCCTGTTTCAAAATGTAGATGGAGAAGTAAAGTGTGGTGGCTCTTGCCTTTAATCTCAGCACTCAGGAGGTAGAGGCAGGCAAATCTCTGTGATTTTGAGATGAGTTTAGTCTACATATTAAATTCCAGGATATGCAGATCTACAAAGTGAGACCCTTTCTCAAAAAACAAATAAACAAGCAAAAGTAGATACATGGAGAGTGACAAAGGAAAACACCTCCACGTATGAACACATGGGTTCATATACCCACCCATGCACACACTTATGTATGCATGCATACACACACACACACACACACACAGAGAGAGAGAGAGAGAGAGAGAGAGAGAGAGAGAGAGAGAGAGAGAGACATGAGGATGATAAATACCAAACTCAGGCTGGTAAGGAAGAGAGATGATTGAGGATTGAGTTAGGGAGGAAAACAAAGGTTCTTCAACCTTATCTATGAAATTTTATTCCTTGTAAATAACTGGATATGAAGCAATATTAAATTTGAAGAAGCAATAATTCAATGTTTAAATATTAAAATATTTAGTTATTTTATGAAGAGTTCATTTCTTAGTGAATTGGAAAGCCTCAGCACACATTACTGAAAAACACTCAACAGTTCTTTTTCATAAGAATTCCCAACTCCAACCCCAAAAGAATTGGGCTATGAAGCAAAATTGATGGTTTCGGTATTGGAATTACATTAGAGGGGACAATAACGGAACTCAGCACACCTTGGGAAGCAGCCTTGTTTGCAGTCAGGCAAGGTGAACAAGCACAGCTAAAACAAACACCTGCAGGTGAGCCCCAGGAGCCAGAGACAGCACAAGCTTTGTTTCCTGTGAGCTTGCCAGGGGTTCTTCCGCCTCTGCTTCAGAATATGGAGTTAGAGTTAGGAAAGACTCAGAGAAAGGCCAGAATCAAGAACAAACAATTCCCTGGACCAAATCGCAAAAATCAAAAGCTGCTCATTGCCTATCCTTAAGTACTCTTTTATTTTGAAAGCAATATCATTTCCTTTTGACACAGCATAGGTATGGTAATGGAGACTTATTATTACTGGATTCTATTACAGTTAGTCACACTGAGTCCATACATGTTGTCTGCGGTTAGAATTGCCTCAGCTGCCCCTAGTTCCGTGAGGTATGCCCAATATTTTCATATCAGGGTTAGCAACTTCCTCTGTTACAGCACCAGAACAGTCAACTGCTTTCATTTCATTTATATTTTTAAACTGTGTGAAAGTTACTTAGAAGTTTGGTGAACAAAGACACATAAAATTTATCCTTCACAAGTGACCTCTTGAAGGTTAGGATCACCACTGGTCGAGAATCAAGGAGCCTGGTTATCTCCTCACAGAGTTGGGCTTGCCTTTGTAATAGGGACTGTCGTTCAACAGTGTGCACTCCTGCATTCAGAAGGAGAAAGACTAAAAGGAAAACATATTATGGAGGGTAGGAGTGTGGCATTGTGGTTGATTTCTTCTCTAGTCTTTTCTGTATGTTCTAGATTTTCTGCAACAAATCTGGCTGGTTATTACAAGTATTTTGGTTTTTTTTTTATTATTCTTGGAGAGTTTCATATTCACTCACCCAATTCCATGTCCTTTAAAATAAAAAAATATAAACCAACTTGTACTGACCAAACACCCTTGGATATATAGACTACATGAATATGGTCAGCTTATCAGAGGCTACACTCTTGGAGAGAACCATCTCTTCCTTTCCAAGTAGCTAACAGTTGCCAATAGCTCCATGGCAAGAGTGAAACTTGGTGCCAAAGTCCCATCTTTAGGATGGGACTTGCTTTGGCTTGGACTTTCACAGGTCTTGTGCGTACGGTCACAACTGCTTGAGTTCTGTGTGAAACTGCACTGCTTGTTCAGAGCACACAATTTCCTTGCAGCCATCCACCACCTCTGGCTTCTATACCCCCAGACACACTCCTGAAATGACCCTTAAGTCCTGGGAGGAAGGGTTCACTACAGACGTTTGATTTAGTGCTGGGCATTCTGCAGTCCCATTCTTTGCATCTTGGCCAGTTGTGGGTCTCTGTGTTAATCACCATCTACTGGAAATAAAAGCTTCTCAGGTGAGAGCTGAAAGCTACATTGGCCTTTGGGTATAACAATACGTCATTAGGAGATTGATACTGACCTGGAGGCTTTATTCCTACTGGCTAGCTTGTGTAGTGCTGGAACTATGCCCACTGCTGGAGGAGAAAAGTAGTCATCAACCATACCCAGCTGTGAATCCTCAGAGCTACAATACTAACTGGTTTGGCAAAAGGTGCCCACTTATGCAATAGTGGCATGAACATCATGGTAGTAACCAACCACTTTTTAAAACATGGATTTAAGTCCCACTCCACAAGATGGAGCTCATACATGGCACCATTATCTGGCCAAGAACCTATGGCTAGATAGGCTAGGCCCTAAGTCCTAGAGGAGAACCTACTATTATTATTCTGCTAAATGGGTACAAGTATTTTTTAAATACTATTGCCAAAAGACTGAAAGGAAGAAAAGGCTATGATTTATGTCAGGAAACTGATAATAACTCTGAGACATCTCTTACTACTGATTTTCACATTTCTAAGTTTGACAGAATGAGGAAAATGAACTGACTTGCTTTCCTAACATGCAAGATTCTTATATGTAAAAGTTAGTTGATGAAATGTGAAAATCTAAGAACAAAAAGAATTTCATCTACAAAAAGCTAGGGTGTAGAAGAAGGAATTGAAGTTGAACAGCAAGATCCAAGGGATAGATTAACTCCCCTTTCTATTTGCCTTTAGGAGTCCAGGTACAGAGAGGGCAGTGGATCTCAGACTTACAGTCATCAGAAATACTGGGAGAGCGTGTTAGTGCAGTCAGCCCTCAGAGATAGAGTTAATAGGTCTTGGGAAGGGCATGAGATTATGCATTTCTATAAAGTTCCCAGCTTCTATGCAAGAACCATTGTTTGAAAGATGTATAAAGGTATATACATGCCCATAGTTATTCCGGGACATTGGGTCTTTAGACCCTTACTGATGACCTCGGAAAGTACATGTCCAGTAGAATGGGAGATGTGTTAAAAATTGGCTGAGGAGAGAACTCTACCTGTAGAATGATGTCAACAGCCTCAGGCTAGATGTTGGGCAAATGTGAGTAAAATCACACGGCACTTGAGTAGGAAGCTGAGATAAGTGAATTTTTAGGCAAAAGATGAGATGCTTGATGGGAGCCAATGAGGTACTCATTTCACCCACGCACCTTATTGTTCAGTCTTCTAAGTTTGTATCCAGCTTTTAAGAGTTATCAGTTTTCATATGAAAATCTAGATTTCTTCCTGGTTTTGGGAAATCTACTGTGACAACTTGAGATCTGAATTCCCATGTGACAACAAGTGGGCTGAGACAAGACTGCTTGTCCCCTTTACTTGGAGGATTTATTCTTGGGCTAACCATCCCTACCTGGTCCTTCCCTCCTAGACATAACCAGCAGACCTCTGTCAGCCTGAGTGTTTTCACAGAATCCAACAATGTTTGAGGATCTAAAGAACTAAAGATGCTGGAGAGCTGTAACCACATCATGAGACAGGCAGCAAGAGCAGGAAGAGATGGACTCAAGAACACATTGGAAGGGTTGACTTTGGGAAGAAGCACGAACAGTTATTTCCAACATGTGCCAGGGAAGTAAAAAGACAGAGGTAAAGGATAAACTGTCTTGGACTAAAATGGTAACTTCCAACTTCTCAGTAGCACAAAGAAGACTTTTTGTGAACCTGAGTGAGGAGGGCTTTGGTCCTAGGAAACAGACAGTGAATTTGGTCAGATTGCTGAAGAATGTGTTGAGGAATTAACAGGGTGTATTAAAACATCACAAAGCAGGTCTGTCAGCCCATTTGCAGGAAGAGTATGCAGTTCTCTGCTCCAACATGCATAGGTGGAAGCAGTGAACTGAGACGAAGAACTCACCAAATCAGTATATCTATCCACGTGTGCTGTTGATCCATCCACCTTGGTGTTATAAAGAATTCCATCTAAATGTTATGCTTTTTGAATTAAGAAAGTAGTGTGACTTGGGATAAACAGAACATGAAAATCTGACTATCATTTTATTGATTGATGTGTGTGTGTGTGTGTGTGTGTGTGTGTGTGTGTGTGTGTGTGTGTAGGCCAAGGCTGGTGTTGGGAGTCATCTTCCCTTGCTTTTCTATCATACCCATTTAGGTAGTGTTTCTCAGGCAAACCCAAACTCCATGACATGGCTAGTTTTACTGTGCATCTTGCCAGGGATCCCCTGTCTCTGCCTTCTGAGGCTGGAATTGCAGATGGTTTACTCTGCCCACCTGGAGTTTACACAATCTAAACTCAGGCCCTCATCCTTGCACAGCAAAGCCTCACCACTGAGCGTCTCCCCAGGCCCTTATTGGTAGAGACTTTGAAAGAGGGCAGCAGTTTAACAGTTTCCCTAACAGATAATTTAGCAGAAATGTGATGCATGTAGAATCCCTGTCTTTTTTAATGCAGTATCAATTCCAAATAAATTTATCTTCACAACTCTGCCGAGCCTCCATGGCTAACACACTTTGTCTTCTGTCCTACAACAATAGCAAAGCTTGGGAAATGCCACTGAAGGAAAATATGTCATTCTTCATAGTTAAACTTGCAGCATGGTGAAAGATGATTGTTTTAAAAATTCAAGAAATTAGGCCTGCGGTGTTTTAAATAGTTTCCCTAAAAATTAGCCTACTAAAACCTGGTATAATTTATCAGGTGAATTACAAATGAGAGCATAATCAAGCTTGCTTTAAACAGAAGTGATAAACGGATTGACCTCGTGATATAACCTCTGCAGTAATTGTCCAGCTCAGCCAAACTGCTTCATCAGCAGATTCCTTCAATGCTGGTCCTGCATGTGCAATGCGATTTTTGAAGGGGATTACTGTGTAAAAGAGGTATTAAGTTCAGAATTCAGACAACTAAATCTTTTAGTCAAAAGAATTTTTTTTTTTTAGAAAAAAAAAAGGTAGCAGTAATGCCTGCTTATTCTGTAGCAGTGCTGTGGGAATTCACCAGGGCCACGCTATTGAATCTGCTCTTTAGAGACGAATCTCAGTGTACAAATATCATCTATCGTTAAATAGAGTGTCAGAAGTGGATGCACTCCCAATTCTGTTCTGAAAGATTTTTTTTTTTTCTGAACAATTGACAATGTGTCTATTTAGGACCTAATGAAAACAAAAAAGTAAGGTCTTCCCCCAGGTTCCTAGCTCAGGAATGTGCACTGGATGAAGTAAAATTCTGTACAACCGAGGACCTCATTTCCTGTCTTTAAGCCCTCAGAAAAGATGGAACATAGAAGACAGACTGTTAATGTGGAAGAGCTGCCAATCTCCTGTCTTTCATTCTCAGTTAGTCTAACCCAGGTGAATTCATTATCATTTATTGAATTTTTTCCTGAGGATAATATCTGCCCATCTTTCTACAATGCACTGTGACTGAATTCCCAGTATGGAGCTTTTTGCTTTGGGCAGTATTCACTCATGCACTACGCAGCTTTCTGCTCACCCACTTGCAAATTCAGCAGCTCCCGTATAACTTCCATACACTAAATGGCATCGGAACTTGAATGGAAATTGATTCAAGATGGAAGTTGGCTTTCTGATCTCCAAATCTCAAGTAATACCCGATCAGTGTCATTGACAGTGAGAAGCTTTAGGAGAAATCGTGTAAACACGGGAGAGATGTATGGCTTATAGCTCAGGTTATCCCATTTTACACACTATGCTAACTACAGTATTGTTTAAGCTTAATGACTTAGTTTTCAGTAGCTATGTTTTAAAATGCTAGTTGAGATAAATGAATTTTCAAACAGATAAAATTGTTCCCTGTGCCTGGAGTAGAAGCAAGGTTGCAGTGAAGTAAAAGGCTGTTGACTTTTGTATGCAATGGTATGAGCAATATAAGAAGATAACCAATAATTCGATGTCAAGTCACAGGAGCAGAGTGTAACTGTTGAAAGTCTGTCAGTCTGGATCCAATTAGGAGGCAGAAGTCACACCTGCTATTTAAGCAAAGCAGGCTTCCCATAAAGAATTGTTAACTAGGTAGAGAGCTGTTAATTATCTCAAGTGAAAGGGAGCTTTAAGGTACCAGTGAGATAAAATTGCAGGAAGTGGCTGCCCCTCTAGGGACCCAGGGGACAAAAGGAAAATTCTAGAATTATTAAAACTGAGAGACTCAGAGGAGATAGTGGCCCACCTAGTGTTTAGAGCACAGAGCAACAAAACTGGTCCCATGCATGTTAGAAAACCTGTGTACGGGATCAGCTGCCATAGAGACACACTGTCACCCCGGGTGTGAAACAGGAAGGGTCTGGGAAACAGGAAGTAAATAGCACAGAATGAAACACATCCTCCTGCCTCCTCTTAGACGCACACTTTAGCGTTTGTTCTCTTTAGCGTCCCATGTTTAGAAGAACCAGAAGGCCAGATGGGAAAAGTAAAGGAAATTTGCAGAGCCCCCTCTCCAGTGTCACAAAGCAAGACTACAGGGCAGGTTGAGGGGAGAGAGGTACTCACTCACAGGCACAGCAGGGAAGCCTTCAGGCCGGAGAGTAACCTGTGAGCTCCTACTATGAAGGCTGAGGTGCCAGGAAAAGCCTATAGAACATAACATCTTAATTCTTGTCCCCGTGGGGCAGTTTTAACTGTTCTTATTTACTTTCAAATAAAGCCAATGAAACTGGTTTGAAAGAAAGCTGTAAAATCATGGCACCGCTATGGACTGAACAAATAAGCTGCTGCTGCTGCTGTTCCAATGAAAAGTTTCAGATGTATAGAAAGCAGATAAAATGCCACACTGAACCCCCATGTCCAGCTGTAACAATCGTGTTTGTCACCCTTCATGCCACCACACCACTTCTGTGTCCCTCCCAGCTTCCCATTGGACTGTCTGTCATTCATCAACAATTCATTGTGTTCAATCGTCACTTGATGAATTTTCACAAAGCTGCTCAGGTAAGTACTGCAAATACTTGGAGCCTCCTTTAGAGAGCTCTCTTGGGTCTCCTCTTGAATGTTTTCCAGAGAAGAGGCCCCTTTCGCCAATTCTGAACGTGGTGTGTTTAAAAAGCACAAACATTTGCTTTTTAAAAGTCCTTCTTAAGATTTTTGTTCTTAATTGTTGTGCTTTATTGTTTTACACTGCACATGTCACCAGATTCTGTAAGTATATTTTCATGCAAGAATGCAATGTATTTACAGCAAATCCCTCCTCCATGTCCTGCTCACCCTCCTTCCCTGCTCCCCTTCCCAGTAGTTGTTTGCTCCCATGACTCTTGTCCCCCATGACAGTTTTACCTCTACTTTTATATCATCTATATGCATATGGTTGTTATGTATTTGTATAAAATTTAGCACCCACCATGAGAGAAAAATGCAATTTCTGTCTTTCTCAGAGTGAGTTAACTTGTTTACTATGACTCTCTCCATTTCTACAAATTTTCCCAAAAGTGCTGTAACTTTATTTTTTTTTGGGGGGGGGTTGATTTTTTTTTTTTTTGTGCCTAAAAAAAAAAATCCATTGTGTATGTTTACCACATTTTCTTTATGCATTCCTCTGTTGATGATTCTGAGTTAGCTATTGTGGACAGTTACAAACATTGATGTCCAAATATCTCCGCAGTGTTGGAATCCTCTTGCTTTTTGTTTGTTTGTTTGTTTGTTTGTTTGTTTTTTGAGACAGGGTTTCTCTGTTTACTTTTGGTGCTTGTCCTGGATCTCACTCTGTAGACCAGTCCGGCCTCAAACTCACAGAGATCCCCCTGGCTGTGCCTCCCCAGTGCTGGGATTAAAGGCATGCATCACTGCCACCCTAGCCTCCTCTTGCTTTTTGAGGAACGCTGTATCAATCCTGTAATTGTTTGGTTTACATCCCCACCAACCTAGAATAAGGGTTTGCTTTTGTATGCATACACACAAGTGTTTGTTGTTTTCTTAATGACTGCCATTCTGACTGGGTGGAATAGAATCTCAATGTAGTTTTAATTTGCATTTCCATGATGGCCAAGGAGGCTGAACATTTTTTTCAGATGTTTATTGGCCATTTGAAGATTTTATTATTTTCTGCTGTTTTCATTAGCCTATTTATTGACTGGGTTGTTGATTTCTTATTATTTGATATTTTTTAGTCTTTTATGTGTTATAGTTATCGGTCTTCTGTCAGATATATGGCTGGCAAACCTTCTCCCATTCCATAGACTAACTTTCACTCATTTCCTGTATTGTGTAGCAGCTTTTTAATTTTATAAGATACCCCTCTGTTAGAGCAGACCTCTGAATACAGTCACACTTTCTCACAGAGGCTGTGAAGAACTGACAGGCCACACCCAACCAAGCCTTTATGCCCTAGACTCCCAAGTTCTTTCCCACCCCCAATCCTGAGAATTACCCTTCCCAGCAGCAAAGCTCCAAACAGAAAAACAGTACAGACAGGACAAGTGACCGCTGTCTCACTGCATACTTACTAGATCTAGCCCCTTGTCCAGCAATGGCCTCAAGGCTATAAGAAGATAGGCTATCTCTGTCTAATTTAGGTGCTGTCAGCTGACCGTGGACCCCTTTCCTCCACCACCAACACACATCCCTCCTGCTCTCCCTGGGCTGGCTGGGGCTTTCCATCCACATCCTCCTTGTCAGTTCTAGTAAATCCTCTGCCTGATTGTGTCCCTCTTTTGAACCTCATCTTTGGAACTGGAGAACCTCACACATTTGTCAGTTGTTGGTATTATTTCTTGACTTCCTTGAGTCTTATTCCAAAAGTCCTTACCTATATTGATATCCTGAAGTATTTTCCCTACTTTTTCCAGTAACAGATTTAGAGTCTAGGGTCGTAAAGTCCTTGATCTGTTTTGAGTCAGTTTTCATACATGTTGAGAGAAAGTTTCATTTCTTCTACACGTTCTTATTTAAATTCAACTTCAGTGTTATTGTTGAGGGCTACCTGCGTTGCTGTGTGTGGCCATATTTCATTTCTCTTCATTGTGCATCAGAAGGATATGCCTGTTTTCTCCACTCTGTTCAGTTGATATATAATTGTGTTATTTCCAGCCTTTGGCTATTAGAAACAATACAACTATAAACATTCTGAACACAAAATATCCTCTAGGATACATTTGTCTGCATTTCTGTTAAGAATATATTAAAATAGGTCTTAGGGTATAGATATGTTGAACTTCGATAAATACTGTCTGATAGTTTTTGAAAGTAGTTAAATCAGTTTATCTTCCATTAACTCTAGTTGCTTCATATGACAGTATCTGATGTTGTCGCTACTTTTAATTCTAGCTGTCCTGTGAGATATATCATATTTCATACTCATTTTTAATTTGCATTTCCTTAATGAGTGCATTTCCCAATGCTTAACTTGGTAACCAAATATATTTTGTAAAGCATTCAAGTAAAGTTATATTTTTCTTTCTGATTTGTGTTTGCATATTCAGAATACAATTTCTTTTTTTTGGTTGTACTAGAACTCTGCAGGTATTTTCTCCCACTGTAACTCACTTTTTCATTCTCTTGATTATATTTTTTAATCATAAAATCCATAATTTTAATGTAATTCAATATATCAGACTTCTGCATTATAGTTAGTTCTTACTGACTCTTATTTGGAGTGAGAATCTTGCCTCTTCAATTTGGGTCTGTTGTCTACCTGCCGCTGAACTTTGTGAAGTGATTGACCTACCATCATATAGTAGAAAAACTATGATTTCCCTGCTATGACTTTCCTCGGTCATAAATTGACAGTGTGGACAGGACTGTGTGATTTCCCTAGCTGTGTAGCCCTGTGTGGATACCATGCTATTTTTATTGTAGTAGGAATGGAGATATCTGATAGTGCAAATTCTTTTTTAAAAAATGTCTTATTTATTTGCATTTTATGTGTGTAAGTGTTTTGCCTGCATATATGTCTTTGTACCACATGCAGGCAATATCCTTGGAGTCCAGAAGGCATCAGATATTCTAGACCTGGAATTACAGATAGTTGTAAACCACTGTGTGAATACTGAGAACCAAACCTGGGTTTTCTGAAAGAACAGCAAGCTCTCTTAACTGCTGACCCATCGTCTCTCCACCCCCAGTACACATTAATAAACTTTGTCCTTTAGAACTTTCTTTGCCTTCTTAAATTTTACATATATTTTAAGTTAAATTTTCAAATTAGCTGATAGAGTTTTAATTAGGATTAGATTCAGCCTACAGTTTATCAAAAAATGGCTTCTTTACAACATAGACTGATTCTGCTCATAAACATTCTATGCCTTCTCATTGATCCAAACAGCTTTATTTTCTTTGATAAGGCAAATTCTCTCTATAGAAACCATGAAAATTATTAAGTTTATTTCTAGACAATTTTTTGATATCATAGAATCATTTCAATTTATGTTTTGTTAGTATATGGAAATTGATTTGCTAATTCATGTTAGTTCAAATAGCTTATTTGGAAATAATTGTGTTTTTTTTTCCTCTGTCCATATAATCATAATGGCTATCTATTTTGACAATATCGTTATTTGTGTCTTTCTATCTCATGCCTTTCACTTCTTTTTCTTCCTTAATTGCATTGGTTAGTATCACTATTCCTTTTAGACCATCACAAGTACACCCTGGATGTAGACATTCTCACTTGAGATCTGTTGCTCTAAATGTGTATTTTTACCCTAACATCAGCAAAGTCCCCAGAAAAAGTTCTGCACATCCGTCACTCTACATCTTTGAAACAAAAGCATTGGCATCCTGAGTCTATGACAGTCTGTGAATTGTGCTCTTGTTGATAGTGATAACAAGCACAGGGTTTCAGTGGAGGACTAGAATGACAGAACACTTGATGGATGACAAATTATTGTGACAAGTCTCTTCTTAAAATAGCATAAGTATATAGATTGTATCCATTGTGTTTGCACAATGTAGGACAGCTTTATCTTTGCCTTTCTAATCCTTTTGTCTCACTTTTCTTTGTCTTGTTTTATTGTACTGATTAGAACCAATTGTTTCCCAAAAGATCCAAGCTCCTATTTACTTTCTTAAATCTTTTAATCTTATTTTTAATTCTTGAGACCAGAAAATTATTCCTTTCTAAATCATTCCTTTCTAAATTTCTAAATAAGTTAGAGTGATTAGACATGCTAGCTGAAGAACATTTTGCAGAATGAAGCAATTTATATTATTCTCAATTTTGCACATATTTACTAGATCTATGTGTGATGAGTCAGGCTGATTCTTTGCATATTATACTTGAAAATGTTTAATTTTTACAAAACTGTTGAGTAAAATTTTCAAAAATCAAATTTAAAATAACAAATTTAGTAAGAATTTTTCATTTGAAAATTTGAGATTTACTAATTGATTTGTATTGTTCTTTTTATTTTAATGTGTAGTAATGAAACTCTTTGAAGAAAAATTACATTTTTAAATTATTAAAAATAGTATTTTATATTTCTTAATCAAATATATCAAAACTTATTCATCTTGAGTGCAATTGCATGTTACTTTTATCCTTTAAATCATTAATATTAAAATATATTAACTAAATGAAAGTCTCTTAACAAGTAATTAGAAATTTACTAATATAAAGACTGTAAAATAAATATATAATCATCCATGGCTTATAGTTTTTTAATTATATAAGTTCCTCAAACATGACTAGTCTAACAACAGGACAACTGGATGTGTTGCATACTAATTAAATGTAATCATCTTTGATATTCTGCCATCTTTGATATTTTCGGTCATATGTTAATGATAGTTTTGTATTTTTTTTCACCCAGGTCTATTCATCAATGTAGGAAGAGAGTTTATCTTGACAGTGTCTTAGGTTGATTTATTATGTTAACATATTTAGGTATGTGGGACACAGAACTCCATTTGTCTTGCTGTTCTCACAAATGAGCCTTGGTGAATCTGACAAAGACCTTGGTACAAACTTGCAAAGAAGAAAAGGCACTGGGCATCCCTGTTCATCTTGGGATTCAAATAAACGTTCAGTCAATTCAGCTCTGGCTTTTTTTATGCTCTTCCTGTCACCTTCTAGAAGGCCTCACTGTGTTTGTCGATTAGCTTATTTCTCCATTTAGTTGTTTATTTCTGCTGTATGTATTTTGACTCTATGTCATCAAATACATTAGTTGGAAATTGTCACACTAGGCTAACCCTGGCATTGTTATGCAATGGCTGTCCTGATTATAATAATTACTCTGGCTTTAAAGTCTACTTCATTTATTTTTAATATTGCTAATCTGAGCTTCTTTTTGTTGTTTACTTTTGAGATTGTAATTTAATTGCAACATTTCTCAATTCCCTTCCCCCTCCAAACTCTCCAATATGCACCTCCCCCCTCTCCTTCATTGCATGCATAATTTTTTTGTATATACATACATATATTCTTAGATATAACCTATTGAGTCCATATAATATTACTTGTATTTATGTTTTTAAGGTTGACTGTTGAGTACTGGACAACCAATTGCTGTGCTCTTCCCTTGGGGGGACCACTTCTACCCATCCCAGCTTTATTCCGTTGCCAGTAGTTCTTTGTGTAGGATTGAGACCTCCTGGGCTTTTCCCTGTCCAGTTTAGCATGTTTGCTGGTGTCCTCCTTGTTCAGCTCACATGAGGCAGTCATGATGTTGAGACTTTACTAATGTTATTACAGACACCCTGATCCTCTGGCTCTTACCATCTTTCCACACTGTCTTCCACAATGTTATCTGAGCTTTAGGTGTGGGAATGTTTTGTAGATGTATCCATTGGGACTGAGCTCTACAACTCAGCATTTTAATTGGTTGTGATTTTCTGTAACGGTCTCCATCTGTTGCAAAGAGAGGTTTCCTTGATGAGGGGTGAAGACTACACTCATCCATGGGTATAAAGAAAAATATTTATAGATTATTGTTAGGGACTATCACTGGCTTAGTAAATTAGTGGCTGTAGGTTCTCCTCTAATAACTATGATTTCACCAGTACTGAGTTTCCAGTGCCAGGCATGGTATCTCTCTTTTTTAAGTAGGTCGTAAATCCCATTAGAGATCTGTTGGTTGCCACCAAGGTGTGTGCCACTGCTGCACCAGTATGGTTTTTGTGCCGTGCTATGCTACTCATTGATGTGGTTTGTAGTAATCCACATTTTTTTTTCTTAATGTTTATCTGGAATTTTCTACTATTTACTTTTCATGTTTTCATGTTTAAAACCTTTCTTGTAAGCTGTAGGTGGCTGGAGTTCTGTTTGCAACCTGTTGCTTAAAATCTTTTTCTTTAAATGAAATATTTAGTCTACTCCAACCTGATGTAATTATTTGGTGTTTAAATCCATTATCTTATTTTCTGTATGTCCATGTTCTCTTTCTTGCGATTGCTAATTTTTGCATGGATGAACCAAATACTATATTTTGGGTTTTTTTTTTATACTGAAAGTGTAGAAAAGGGCTGGGGTGATTGCTTGGTGGATAAAGTGCTTGCTCCATGTATGACAATCCATGTTCAAATCTTCATGTAAAATCCAAGCGCAGTAAGGCACACCTGTAATCTCAGTGCTGCTGAGGCAAGATGGGAGGCAGATACAGGAGAATCCTGGAAGCTTCTGAGCTAACCACCCTGGCATACATAGTGCAGTGGCAACCAACAAAAGAAACTTGCCTCAAACAAGATGGAAGGTGAGGACCAATGTCCAAGACTCCTGTACTTCTACACATGACAGTGGTTCAACCACACATAAATGCACACATGAAATACATAATGCATGTTCAGTTTAATAGATAAATTAGTTACCACTTTCTTGGCAGCAGATACTAAAAACTCTTAACTATTCTGATCCCATATAATTCTCTATTTTTCATGGTACTGTTGTCACATTTTAAGTCTAATGGAACCCTGGCATGGCTTAAACTATTTTATCTACTGTCTACATAAATGTTCCTTCCTCAAAGAGCTTTGCTAGTCCCATCCTAACTAAAGTATCCTCAGTTCACCCTTTCTTTTCCAGCTCCTTATTGTTCCGTTTGCTCTTCTTCCTGGGCTTCCAGCAGGAAATGAATGTATGTTTTTTTTGTTTTTTGTTTTTGTTTTTGTTGGGGGGGGCTGAGTTTCACACTAAATTTCTCAAGAGTAAAACTGTATCTGCCTTGTTGACCTTGATAAACCTATGTTTAACCAGATGGGTGGATAAAAGATATTAAGCAAAGGACAAAACCACTAGGTCTCACAGCATTAGAAATTCAATCCACAAACCATAGGAATTTTTTTTGTTGTTTTTTTGAGACAGGATTTCTCTGTGTAGTTTTGGTGCCTATCCTGGATCTCTCTCTAAAGACCAGGCTGGCCTCAAACTCACAGAGATCCTCCTGGCTCTGCCTCCCAAGTTCTAGGATTAAAGGTGTGTGCCACCACCGCCCAACAAACCATAGCATTTTAATGTCAAGAATATTTGGGAGGGATATGAGGATCACTGCAGAAATAGCTAAGTGTGCAGATTTCCCGTAAGCAAATTTTTTACATTCATTCATTACTTCCTGAATACCTGTGCAGATCCAGATTCTGGTCACAGTGTTGAGTGCTGAGTGCTGAGCTAGACGCCATGCTGCGTGGGGTAAAAGCAGCCCTCTCCACAGGTTTCTGCAATGATCACACTAACAACAATTCCTGGCTGGAAGGATGAGGGGTAGGAGCCGGATGGTGAAGACTGGGATAAGGAGGAATGGAGATTACACTGTCCATGAATCAGTCTCGGGCTGAAGGAAGTCAAGATCTTTGAGCCTGATGTCTCCAGATCAGCAACAGCGAGGCAGTGAAAAAATTCTAAGAAGTATTTACACACAAAGGTTCTGAGAATTGACCCATAATAGTCTACACTCACAGCCCTGGATTTGTAATTCTCTGTTAAATTCATTCTTGATATTCAAAAACCAAAGACCACTATGCCTGGAAATTTGGGACCAGGGTCCTGGGCAAACATGACCTCAGATGCCCAGTGTTTGCTTGGGACAATATTAGCCTTTAAAGCAAAAATCAACAAGTGAAAAGCAAAAAAAAAACAAAAACAAAAAAACAACTACCAGTCACATGGCTGGAAACATGACTTACCATTCTTCCACAGGACTGGGATTTGGCTCACAGCACCCACATCAGACAGCTCACAACTACCTGTAACTCCAGTTTAGGAGATGTAGTGCCCTCTTCTTCAGGCACTCGCACACATGTGGTACACATAAAATTTATCCAGATACCTGCACACATATGTGCCAGTCATATCCTAAGACTTCCTTGTGTCCTGTCTTCATATGGAGTTACAAACCAAGTTGTTCGTGCAGTTGTTGCATCCCAAATACTTTCCCCACACAACAGCAGTAGGAATGCCGGGACTTTGGGTTTCAAGCAGTGGGGCTGTGTTTTTCCACCTTTTCATTTCTCGGCATTTCCTCCAGCCTCACAGGCAGATGGGAGGGCAGCTGACCCTGCAGTAACAAGTGACCCTGAATGCCAGTGTGTGTTTCCTGGCCTACCCTGAGACAGCTGGGCCTGGGTCTGCATAGGAAGGTGACTGGGAGAGTGGCTGAGAAAAAAACGATCCAGAACAGCTGTGGGGAAGGGAATCCCTCAGGTTGGCATTAGGATTATACCTTAATACATACCTCATACTGCTGAAGCCTCATTAAGAGCTTCCGGCCCTGATGGAAATGCATGGGTAGGTGTTCTCCTGCTGTTTAACAACCAGTCACTTCCAGCATTTCTGCAAGGACTGGTCTCAGGGTACTGTGCAAATCCAAGCTACACTTCAGTGTTTTCTCAGTAAGCTAATTGGAGTGTGTGGAAAATAATCTCACAAGCTCTGCCTCATGGGTGCTGGCCAGCAGGCCTGAACCACTTGAAATATTTGGGGAGCAGACATAACTAGGTGCTCCCAAGAGTCGAGTTCTGAGTTGAATGTAATAAGCTGCCAGAGCCTGTCCTTTGTTTTCTGTGTATGTATAATGGTGGTGGTGGTGGTGATCACTTTGCACCTGCAGTGTGCTGACACTACCACACTGCTTCTCTTGTGTTCCCATGTGCACACTATCCTGGTAGATACTGTCCTACCCACTACACAGACCACAGAGAGCATCTGTAGAAGCAGCTAAAGAAACTGATTCATGAGGTGCCCTTGGCAAAATTAGGGTTTCTATCACAACTCAGTTCCCCTTACTTATATGATGGGTATTTGAACTGCTGCTCTTTCTCCACAAGAACTTAGGCCACCAGGTTTCCCCTCTCTCCCTCTGGGCTGCAGCTTGTGTAGGGAACTCTCTCCTTTCTGTAAGTACCGTTCATGCCCTGTAAAGTCACAACTTCCTTCTCAGTCATTCCCCACTTTCTCTTTGAGGCAGAAGCTGTAGAATGCCAAGACAGTCCTTTTAGATGGAACGAATGTGCTGTGAAGATGCCAGAAGACAGTATCAGGTCCCTTGGAGCTACAGTTAAAGGCAGTTGTGAGCCACCTGACACGGGCAGTTGCTCTTAATTGCTGAGCCATCTCTCCAGCCTCCATTTTGAAAGTGCAGAGTAGCCAAGGACTTTGTGTCTACTATGTCAAAACCAAAACCATTTCATTTAAATAGATTGATAACAACAAACTACATGCACTCATTGGTAATTTATTGTCATCATTATTATTGCTGTTTTGGGTAACAATGTTATTATTGCAGTTAACTAGAATGATAATATAATTTTATGAACGTCTTAGAGTAGATTTTGAATATATTACTAAATACAATTGCAACACATCAATAGTATAATATTTAACGTATTAATTCTAAGTATACAGGCAGTAGTCAGTGCATATTTTTGAAGTAGCTGCTAAGCAAACTGAGGGCAGTTTTGATCACATAGGTTCCATCAATAGGTTACAGTGCAAAGTATGGTATGGCTAATACTTAGTGTTAGCTATATAACAAACATTGTACTGGGTATTTAACGGAGGTGTGTATCTGAGCTCAAGCTGCTATAACAAAAATTACACAAGTTCACTTCTCATAGTTCTGTACCTTGGCAGTTCAAGATCAAGGCAGCAGGTGATTCCATTTTTTTCCTGGCTTGCAGATGGCTACCTTATTTCAGAGGAAGAGGGAAGAAGAGATGGAGAAAGATAGAGAGATAGAGATGTGAGAGAGAGGAGAGAGAGAGAGAGAGAGAGAGAGAGAGAGAGAGAGAGAGAGAGAGAGAGAGAAATGTTTGCATAAGAACACTGAATCTTCTGGGTCAGGTCCCCTGCCCTTATTGATTTATTTAACTGAGTTGCTTCATCAGAGTTCCTGCTTCCAAATCCAGCCATCTTGGGAAGTGGGGCTTCAACTTACCTACGCATTTAAGGATTTGGACATGTTTATCCCATAACACTATCACACAACCCTACAAGAAACATTTTACATACAGAGACGCTGAAGCTCTGAGGTCTGTCTCACGGCAGAGACAAGTTTCAAACTGAGAACTGATGGCCCAGGCTGTCCTTTTCCACTAGCTAGGTCACTCCCTGAGCGCAGTGACGTCTGAACAGTAAGTAGAAGGGACGGTGAAAGTGCCTTGTCAGGGACCGCGTAGCAAAGCTCGTGCGAGTCTGTCTCGTGTGGGCTTCTTCCGAAAGATGCACTCACAACAAACCAGCATCACTTCACACTTGGCCAGATTATACAGCAAGATGCATGGAAACCTTGATGGTGTTAAGTATATCTAGTTCTTGGGAAGTGAGTCTTTTTACATTGTCAGAAACACTTATTGCCAAAGGCAAAAATTAGCCTACAATACATAAGATTGAAGGACAGAAGGGAAAGGAGGGATGGTTTAAAACACTGTTCAATGTGAATTCAAATGCACTCATAACAACCAAGATATTCATCAAATAATACTTTTAAGTGTATTTAAAGCCTTTACTGCCAATGTGGGGTATTTCTGTTTCATCAATTTGAGCAATAGAAGATGCAGCAAGCCTGTGTGTTGTACGGGGAATGCTTAGGCATTAGATTCCACAGTTAATATGTAAGTTGGGTATTCTGTCTTGTTGTCACTAAGTAAATTCACCCCACTCTATGAAGCAGCATCCTGGGCGTTGGAAGGCAGTTGTCTTTCTTACCTTTTGATTTATAAACAGCAAAGCTCAGTGTTGTTGTAACTCTTTGCCTTTTAAATCTGTCTCAAGTCAAATAAAAAGAGCTTTTGGTTCTGCATGCCTTCATCCCATCAGTGAACATGATCAGCCAGATGGAGTTCACTGGATGAATCAAACTTGAGGCACCTCCTGATATCTGGAGCTTCCTAATCACAAGTTTTTCCAGCTGAACTTCTGGTGCAAACAATGTAAAATATATTAGCGGTCTTTTACATTTTTGAACCAAGCTATAATCTTTGAAAATTTAGCCTGCGTGTTTGACCCATTTTCCTCCACAGTAGAGAAACTTCTGTAACTATGTGTGTGGCAATGTAGATATTATTCACTGTAACAAAGCATAAAAATAAATGAATAAAGAAAGGAAGGAAGGAAGGGAGGGAGGGAGAGAGGGAGGGGGAGAGAGAGAGACAGAGACAGAGAGAGAGAGAGAGAGAGAGAGAGAGAGAGAAAGAAAGAAAGAAAGAAAGAAAGAAAGAAAGAAAGAAAGAAAGAAAGAAAGAAAGTAAGTTATAGTCCCTGGGCTGGAGCCCTGGGAAATGCCAGTGTGCTGTATTCAGGCATGTCCATCTTAGCCGCCTTAATGCCCATTTGCCTGGATTTATGAGATACTGTTCTTCTGGATTTCGAATTTTTGAAATGATCCAGCTGGGAGTGAGTCCATTTAATTTTTCTGTCACTAATTCATTAGAAATGCTAGTCACACAAAGCAACTCAAGAGAGACCATCTGCTTTTCCAAAAATACACAAAGAGTAACATGGCTGTATGCCCCAGGTCTGGGCTGGAATGGCTGTTCCTAGAACAGGTACAGCCTACACGCACATACATACAAACACACACACACACACACACACACACACACACACACACACACACACTCACCCTGCTAGCAGCAGGGCCATCCTGAACCTCAGCTATCTTTCCTGCTTCCCAGAGCTGGGTAGGCCTTCTGGGCAAGCTGCTCCTCTCCCTGTGATGTTATGTCATGAATACTGCAAACAGCAAACAGTCACTTTAACTACAGAGAGATGAGAATTGTCCCCATTTATGATTTCTGCTTTTTAATAGCAATTAGCCATGTTTTTAAATGAATGTTAAAATAATCAGACTGCAAAGAAACAGGGTATTTTTCCAGAAAAAAAAAAAGGCCTCTTTTTAGTATTTAAGCTATGTGTATTTTTCAAAAATTATTTCCACTGAAAAGGGTTTGCAACAAAGTTACTTCTTGGTGCATGAGCCAGCTTTTTGGAACCTAGGGCCAATGCTGAGACACTTTGCTCAGCCTTAGTGCAGGGAGGAGGGCATTGGGCCTGCCTCAACTGAATGTACCAGGCTGGGCTGACCCCCCAGAGGAAACCTTGCCTTGGAAGAGGTGGGAATGGGGGTGTACTGGGGGAAGGCTGGGGAGTGGGAGGAGGGAGGACAGGGGAACCCGTGGCTGATATGTAAAATGACTAGAAACCTCTTATATAAAATAAAATTTTAAAAAATGGAGAATGAGTGGGAGGTGTAGAATCCAGTCAGCAGATGCAAGTGCCCGCTCCTGCTGGCCTTTGCTCTGCTTGCTCAGGCTGCTGCAGGAAGAAATGCAAGGTCCAAATCCTAGCCCTCTTGGAGCTTCCACCCTGTAGAGAAGATAGACAATCAAATTAAGTGAATAAATCATGAAATACAGAGAACTTTTCATAGAGAAAATAAACACAAAGGATTTGAGAATCACTGTCTGGCTGTCCTGTGGCACGACTGTGCCTCATACCATATGTAGTGAGGTTGCCCTTCACCATGAGGATGATGCTGACACCTTCTTTGTGGTTTATTTTGTGAGGACAAAATGTCCCTCCATGAAGCTCCCCATTCTTCGGTTCTGTCCACATAGGAATGTCTTAATTTTTTATGGCAACTTAAAAGCAGAGGCTACTACTGCATTTAAAGCCCAATGGCTTTTCCTGAGGAGAACACAGAGACAGTAAGGCCTGTGGATACAAAATTACCCTTCCCACTTGCCTCATACACAAGGTGGCCCAATCTTAACTCCTTCACTGATGACAAAGTTCCATCCCAAAATATTTAGGAGGCTTGGTGAAACAGGAAGAAGCAGGAACTCTGAGATTAACTGCAGGGAAGCTTCGGACTGCATGACAGTCTGCCGTGCACCAAGCAATAAACAAAAGTCTGCCAGGCACCAAGCCTTCGTTCTGACATGAAAAGGAAACAGAATGTGCCCGAGCACATTTGTTAGAACTTTAAAGCTAGCCCAGAAACTTTCCTTGTCTTCCATAGATGTATATCACATTGACGTGCCTTGAGGTAAACAGATCAATTCTACAGGGTGCGAAAGGATTCTATAGAATAGTTGGCAAACAGAAGATGAATTCAGCTATGTTAAGCATATGTGAAGAAGGAGTCCTGTGATGATTGGAAATGAGTCATCTGTACGACAAAGATGTTTAATGCCAAATGGTACGTCAGCCAGCCTCACGTCCACTCCCTGCTCAGTCTAGAGAAGGTCACTCAAATCTCAAGCACTTCTATCCTTCTTTCGGTTTCCAGAGGGGTACTAGGATTCCTGACTGCTCTCTGGAGCTACATGGCAGTTTGATTTGAGTTTTATAAATACAAAAGCAACATTCATGAGACTAACACCAACTCTACTAACACATGAGGAAGATGATGCATTGGTTTTAGAACTAGATTTTGTCCACCCTTTAGTTGGGTACATTCTTGAAGTTATAGTATTTCCCTGGCAATTAAAATATTTCATCAGCAAGGAATCTACCAATGGGGGAAGTTGGTTGAGAGGAAGTATGATTCTATGTAACTTTCAAAAGTATTTTATTTTTTAGGTAGGTTTCTATATGGTATTTTTATACATAATTCGCTTTAGGTGACTCCTGTAATGAGATGGGTGGGTCCAGAAAGATGAGTTTGAGGGTACTAGAAAGCTCAAAGCAGAAATTTTGATGAAGACATGTTCTTGGTTTGGGTTTGTTGTTGTTGTTATTGTTGTTGTTGTTCCTTGGTGAGGTTGTGGTTTCCTTGGAGATGTGTTTGAGTCAAAAGTCCAGCAATCACTATGTTCACAAACCTACCTTGTTAAGAAGCAGGCATCACTGGGTGTGGTACCAACTCTGTGAAGCTGAGGGAGCAGGATGGCCATGGGTGTGAAGGTGATAGGCTGCCCTATGTGATGAGACCATGATCTTAAAAGGGGAGAGGGGTCAGGGGGAGTGAGGAGGGACAGCAGTAGCTTGTGCACTAGGAACATAAGGGCTTTTTTGTTTGTGTTTTGTTGGTTTGGTTTGCCCCATGCCATCCAAAACTGAACATAAAGGGCTGGGACACAGGGGTGGCTAGATTTTTTCTTTTAAGCTTCTTCAGCATGAACTATGTGTCTGGCTGGTGAGAGACTGGCACTGTGACAGGCTGCACTCATTTCCCACGTGTGCATTCTAGTTCCTTCCATTCAGGTAAGAAGAGTTAGAAGTATGAAGGGCACAAGGAATCTAGTCCCCTCAAATGCTGCCCCCAGAAATATTTTGGTTATGGCTCCTTCTTTATGTTGTTATTGCAACAGTCTTTATTCATATACCATCTCATCATGTTTGTGGATATTTCCTTTAAAACAGAAAAAAAATAATGTGTACATTAAAAAGTACCCTAAGTAAAATGAAATAAAATGTCATGGTGTATATAAATGAAATTCTGGAAACATGGCTTATTTTGTAGACAGTTTACCTCCAAATCTGAGAATTTTATCAAAACACTCAAGAGAGATTGTACACATTCCATCCTAAGCCAAAATATAGTAAAAATAAAACGTTGAGCCAAACTCTCTTACCTAAACTATTGACTCATTCTGAAGGAGGCATGTGCAGATTGGCATTGGTTCTTCTAACTGTGCATCCCAGTTGTTGGGGGCGGGGAGGGGGAGGTGAGTGGACAACACCTGACTGAGTTACATGTAATTAAAATATGCAATGTAAAATTGACTACTTCAGATGTTTAGTGTTCGAGGTACACACTGGGGTTTCTCAACCTAGGTGTCATTTCTTTGTCAAGGAGCACTGTCACACGCACCCTGAGCCATTCATCAGCATCCCCAACCTCACATTCACCCTCCAATTGGAATAACCAAAAATATCCACAGACATTGCAGAATGCCCCTGTGGAGAAGAGGGAGCAAAATCACCCTGCTGGGATATAACATGGTGGGTAAACATAACTTCAGTGTAAGACAGAGGTATTGAGGGGTGCAAACCAGGACTGGAGGGTATTGAGGGTAGAGGATTGCCCACCAGGAAATGGCATGTTGGAGAGCCCAGAGAGAGAGGAAAAGGTAGGCTAGGCAGGCCATTGAAGATGTTAAAAGATGTTAAGTCAAACTGTGGCTTGCTGACTGGTCTTAGGTTAGTGGTACACAATCTAGCTGGTTTGGAGGTGTAAAGTATGCCCTCTTAATTTCAAAGATGCTTAAACTTCTAAATATACAAAAATTAGAATGTATTCACAAGTGAGAAGGTGGGAAAACTTAAATCATTCTATTTCCAAACTTAAATAAAGACTTAATCATTTTCGAACTTAACAATGAGCAAAGTAGAAGCATCTAGAAGTAATTGGATTGAGTGTAAGCTCAGTGTTCCCCATTTGTAGATGCCACAGGGACAATTACTGAAAGGAGAATGACATATATGACCCCATGTCAATAATGTTGGACTTTTTCCTCACCCTTCCATCCCCCACAGGAAAAAAAAAATGCCCAGTGCTGTTGTAACATTTTATACTGTTCCCCAACTCATCTCTTGGGGAACAAAACTCTGCACAGTTGTTTTTCAAGCACGTTATTGACTCTTCCATTTAATCTTAACTTTGAAATCATCCTTTCTCAGAGGAAGTGACTTGCTAAATTGTATCATGTTGGAAGAGCAGGCACCGTCACATGCTGCTGTGTGGGAGTGTCGTTCTCTTCTTTCTCCTGTCGCCCCCAGAATCTGATTGAGCAACTCAAAGCTCTGCATTTAACCGCATGTGAAGTTGGTTCTGATCCTGTGGTCACCAAATACTGTGGCTCTGGCTTATTCAGAGATGTCTTCTAAGAACACTTGACCTTCAGTTTCCCTTCAGTGAGTGTTCATTCTCTTTCAGGGATACTAATTGTGTCTGTACCAAATATGACTGCTTGGCAAATTACAGTACAGGAATATAGCAGATACTAAACTTAACTAGGGATATACTGCCAATCAAAGTACATCTTGAGCTGGATTACATATCAGACATATAAAAATCAAATGCTTTCAAGCAAACATAAACATGTAAATCAGTCATGACCTGTGTGGGGAATACGCTAATAGTTTTAAGTGTCTAGTAAACTCTTACTGAGTGCTTGTGGAATTAAGTAAGCGATGTGTGCCATTTTCTGTCCTGACAACAATATATAGAAGACTTTTCAAAATTAATTTTACCATGTGTTTTTTTTTCTCCTTCTTTGACTGTGCCTCCGAACTTCTGTTATTAATTATATTCACAGAATTCCCCTGTAATTTAAGCTTCAATGAGAGTCCCTCGAATAGTACAATAACTAGCCTGTCTCTCTGATCCATCTACAGAGAGAGATAAGATAATAGCCCTCGTACTTCTCAAGGGTCCCTTGTAGTATTACAGCAGATCCTAAAGGTGTATGGCAAAAATGTCTTACATCAGAGAGACTATGTCGAAGTCACTCTGAGCTGATGAAAGAAGCAGTTTGCGACAGAGGCGAGAGGAAAGCCTGGGTTGTAAGTTACGTGAAAGGTGATAGAATATTTAGAATAGAAACACCTACATGAAATGTTATTTTTAAAATGAGGAAGGTGTACCAGATGTTCTGTGGGCTCACTCTTTTGGGTGCATCTTATTTTTCTTTGTTTTGGAGTGGAACTATGGGACAAACAGAAACTCCTTCACAAGTGTGCAGCAGAAATGGAGAGCAAACAACACATGTGCTAGATAAAGCACTGCTGGAAATAATTGCCACAAGCTATTTGTAGCTTCATTGTGAATTAGACTGCGGGAACGTGCATGATCAAAGTGGCATCTGTCATTGCAAAAACAATGTAACTTATTTAAAAATGGATCCCTATGCACCACTTAGATTGACAGGTCTTTAAATTTTGATGATAATTTTACCACTACCACCCCCAAGCCCCAGTATTTTATGTGCTTTTTTTGCCTTGGGATTTTCCTTGAGTTAAAAATTGAACAATCTTATTGCACTGCAGAAAAGATTTCATTACTTTCCGAGGTGACCTTCCAGATTCTATTAGGGCAGGAAAATAACCCTTAACAACATCACTTAAAACCTGTCTTCCTGTCCTGAGTTCGCCTGATTCTAGCACCTCCAAATGTTCTACACACTCTTTCATTGACATTTCTCGTCTCCTTGATTCTCCCAGCCAGAGTCGGTAATAAGAATGTGTGAAGGACTTTTGGAAGTCATTCTCTCTGTTGTTCGGCCTGTGTCTGTGATTCTGAAACTCACACTGTATTGTCATGAAGGTTTTTTTAAGATGAGTGCTAGAGTCTAGAAGATGTGACTGGGATGTCCTCATTTCTTCGATAATTTAACAGACAGCCCAATTCATATTTCTGTACCTGATGGGTATCTGGTCACAGTGGCTTCTTCCTCGTGAAACACCCCATGATTTCTTTAGCACTTGACTTGATTTGTCATACAGTTTTAGATATTGCATAAGAACTAAAAACTAAATATTAATCAACTGTTTTTACTTTTCCTGTTACAGATGGAGTAGTGCCAAAGAAGGCAGAATTTTTATCCATGTCACTCTATAGCAAATCACAATATATCTGTTTATTTTAAAGAGATCCCAAAATGTGTAATGAACACAGTGCTCACAGCTCAGCTAAATTAACTCCTGTGAGGAGTTATATTTTTATATTAGTTCAATATCCCTGAGTCTGAGACCTTATAAATACCAATGTCTGATTTCATCTGCTCCAGGATTCCTTAATTCACAGGCTTGTGCCTCATACTACACATGAAATGACTTAAAGCCACTCTCTATAATTTCCATTTGACTCAAGCATGACTGTAAAAATAACAGGCACACAAAACATAAGAGCAGTTGATGCTTTCTATAATGCTTTCTCCTCTCAGGAAAGACTATGTATCCACTGAGGTGTGAAAGATTAGAAAAGAGGTTATGGGAAATTATCTTATATTATAAGATGAAGAACAAAGGGGCCCTAGAGTGAGCAACGCCTGTTTGTGTCTGAAAAAGAAGAAAGGAAGGACGGAGGGAGAGATGGAGGGAGGGAAGAAGAAAGGAAGGAAGGAAGGAAGGAAGGAAGGAAGGAAGGAAGGAAATTTCACTAATTCAGTGATATATTTCATCTATGCAGTTATATGAAGATGGTGACCAGTGTTTTCTCTATAAATATACAGACATAGAGTCTTAGCAAAATAAAATAAACCTTAGAATGCAAGGGTAATCTTAGATAAAATGAAAACACCCTCAAAATGAAGATGTTACCTAGTAGAAATGATTACTTTGGCAGGTAGATTGTTTCATTGGGAAGTAATAGGGATATACAGACAGGGGTTTCTAGCATGTGGAAGTCAAATGCACATTTATGAACCTTCTGTTTCAATGCTGCTTAAAATTTCTTTCCATTTATTACTTAATTTCTTGATTAACCTCGTTGATTTCATTGTATTTATCACCGTTTTGTGAGTGAAGCTTTTAAACTTCATTTTCAAAAGGGAGATGACATTAATGTTTGCTTATTTTATTGAGAATATTTTTGTCTCCTTGTTTTCCTTCTTCTGCTGCTGGTACTCCCATTAAGTCAAAACATTAGCTCCACAATGAAAAACAATTCCAGATGCACACAAAAGCTTCTCTAGCCGGTGTCAACAGAGATCAGCTTTCAGAATATTTATACCATAAAGGATGCATGCCTGGGACCCAGCTGAGGTCACCACACTTGAGTCTTTATGAATATATAGGATTGGTATTTGTTTTCAAAATAACTCACATGAGTATATTTTTAGAGTGAAATTTTCAGAGTTGGAAATTATCTGAAGCAGGTACTATTTTTAAATCTTTTTTTCCTTTCCTTTTCCTTTGTTTCTTCTTTCTTTCCTTTTTGAGTTTGCAGTGAGAGACTTTAAGTTCCTTTCTCTTTGGGACAAGTGATTTTTCTCAGGTTTACAAAAGGAAATAGTTGCCATGGAATGTAACAGGCCGGGAGGGAGGTCTGAAATGAGTGTTTCTTGTCTACGTGCTGGAGCAGAAGGGTGAGCACTGCACAAAGTGCCTGTGGTAAGTGCTCTGTTTTGGAAAAGAACACAATCACACCATGATAATATTGGCATTGGTAAGTGTTTTTGGAGCATTCAGCATACACACACACACACACACACACACACACACACACACACACACTTCTCTACATGTAAACACACCACTGTACATGCTGCTCTATACACACATATACATCACTTTACACACACTACCACTCTACACATACACACACCAAAATAAAAGGAAAAGAGAAAACTGCTCCAGAACTATAGAGAAGAAATCAGATGAGCCCTGTTTTTTGAGTGTTTTCTGTTGAGTCAGAAATACATTGAATCTTAAACTATACCAAGGTAACATGATGGAGGATTTTGTTGTTAGTTTCTTCCTTTTCTATGCACAAAACATGGTTAGTGTGAAATATTCCTCCACCACAGACTTTGAGAAGAAGCTCCAGATGTGAAGAGTATCTTGTGGAAGGATGTCAGCCACAGCCCTCTTCCAACAGATCTGTAGCTCAGCAACACTTGGGGGCCAGTTAAGAGTTCATTCAGATCTCAGAATCTGTTCACTGTGTGTAGTTCCACATTCGAGATTTTAGACAAGGCTGTCTTAAGTTGATACGTCCATCTTTACTCATTTGCTGAGATTCTTTTCATATACCTGATACCTTAATGCAGAGTAAGTCAAACTGATGACTCAGAAGCCCTCAAATCAGACTTTTTTCCACACCCAGGATTTTTAAAATACAATATAAAGATTCCTTGCATTTCTTGGTCACATTTCTAGCAGCATGGTACTAGCAGGATGGAGTTTATATGCTTCAGCTTACTCCCTCCATCTGTTTCCTCCCTGGCCTCACAGAGCTCCAGTGGGACCTACAGGATCTTTAGGACTCTCTCTCTCTCTCTCTCTTTTTTAAAGATTTATTTATTACAAATACAGTGTTTTGTCTACATCCCAGAAGAGGGCACCAGATCTCACTATAGATGGTTGTGAGCCACCATGTGGTGCTGAGGATTGAACTTGGGACCTCTGGAAGAATAGCCAGTGCTCTTCACCTCTGAGCCACCTCTCTGATAAAACACTCAGACCAAAAACAAAACAAAACAAACAAACAAACAAAAACAGCTTATGGGAGGAAAAGGTTTAATTGGCTTACACTTCAGGTCAGAGTCCATCATTGAAGGAAATCAAGGTAGGAACTCAGGTGGGAGCTTGAAGCAGAAGCCATGGACAGTCACCTGCTCACCGACTCACACTTTGATAACTTCTTATACATCTCAAGACCAACTAACTGCCCAGGTAATTGTGCCCGCCCACAGTGGGCCGGGCTCTTGTAAATCACTTGACAATCTCCCACAGACATGCCTATAGGCCAGTCTGATCTGGACAACCCTCAGTTTAGATTCCTTTCTTAGGTGGCTCTAGACCAGTGGTTTTCAACCTGTGGGTTTTGAATCCTTTGGAATCCTATATCAGATATTCTGCATATCAGATATTTACATTAGGACTCATAACAGTAGCAAAATCACAGTTACAAAGTAACAACGAAATAATTTTATGGTTGGGGGTCCACACCACATGAGGAAGTGTATTAAAGGGTCTCAGCATTAGGAAGGTTGAGGACGGCTGTTCTAGGCTATTGTCAAGGTGACAGTTAAAACTGTAGGACAGAGCCTGAACAGCATAAATCCAAATAATGGGTGGTAATACATGATCAAGTCATCTGAGTCATCAAGGAGCTTATATGAGTTTGCCTGGATTTGAGGTCCCTTTTACTTCATCTCTAAACTTGCTGGTCTTTTTTCTTAAATACTCAAGCCAGTAGTGGTGGCACATACTTTTGATCCCAGAATGCAGGAAGCAGAGGCAGGTAGATTTCTGTGAGTTCAAAACCTGGTCTACATAGCAAGTTCTAGTTCAATCAGGGATACGTAGTGAGACCCTGTCTTTAAAAAAAAAAAAAAATGCTACAATAAAATAAAAATAAAAGTACTCAAGATTTTACCTTAATTGCAAAATGAAGCAAAGTCCTCAGCATTTGGTAAGATGAGGCAGGAGGATTGCTGCAAATTCAAGTTCAAAACCAGTCTGGGCTGCATTGCAAGCCCCTATCTTGGAGAGAGACCAAGTTCAAGACCAGCCTGAGCTGCATAGCAAGACTCTGCCACGGAGAGTGACCGAGGCAGAGAGACAAAAGAGACACAGAGGAAATTTTCTTGGGATAGGGTAAGAGGAGGGAGGGTAGGAGGTGGGGGAGGAAACTTTCTACAAACTCCTAAACTTAACAGCTTTAACAGCTTACCAAGCCAATCCCTTCTTCCTCTATGCTGCCTCTCACCAGAGACCACCCCCACCCCCACCCCTCAATAAATCATCCAGGAAGCCAGTTTGTCTTGTGTCTCAGCCTCAGCTGTCATCAACAACGAAGGTCTAGAAAGCAAGGTTATCAGTGGCAGAACAGAAATGAAATAGTAGAGAGGTGACCTTAAATACATGCCCTGATCTGTGACAGATACATATACAAAACATAAATGACTTTAAAAATATTCTTAGTGACTCATTAGACAGATGTCACAGTGATGTATCACCTTAAATGTAAAATCTCCTCTTTATCATACACGCCAAAATTATTATAATTTCTAGAACCTTCTTACTAGGCCACCACAAAAAAAAAAAAAAATACAGAGAAGTAGAATTTATACAAAGTTCAATGCAATAAACTAAAATTTGTTAAAAAAGATGACCAAAGGCTAAACTATTCTTCTCTAGAAGGCCTGTAAATAATTCACATGGGAGCCAGTGAGGTGGCTAAGGGGACTTGCTGACATACCTAGTGAATTGCATTCAATCCTCAGAACCCACCTGGTGGAGAGAAGCAGTTCCCAAAAGTTACCCTCTGACCTCCACACACATGCTTTGCCATATGCCTTCCATCCCTGAATAAAGTAAATAAATAAAATGCCTTGACAGGAACTCATAAAACAAATGGCAATTATAGCTGTTAATTCACGGAGTCTATATAACAGGCAGAGGAATTTATTAGAAGGTAAAATTCACTGAAGCCTGAAAAACCAAGCTATAGTCCACACTGATCTTCTTCCTGGTCCAAGTTCTACCTGGTCCATCTCAGCATCCAAACCACAAGGGAGCAAAGAGCGTGGTACATACGTGCATCCCAGGTCTTTAGGGTCCAAGTCCAGGGGCATGTACTTCAAGGTCATAGTCAGGTGTAGCAGTTACCTGCTGCCTCTCTAGGGGTGGTATTTCAAGGTCATAATCAGAATAACTACCCACTACAGGTAATAGAGAACAGTGTGATTCAGATGTGAATTACTTCAATGTTAAAGTAACTAGAGAAGGGTAGTTAATTGTCCTAAAGGTCTGAAGAGGTTAGCCACACTTCCTTGTCCACTGAATTGGTGTTAAGCACGTTGCAGTAAGCACACTGAGCAATAGGGAGCCCCTCCCTCCCAAAGCACATTGCCAGAAACCAAGGTAGAGAGTGTCTTGTAACTGCAAACACAAGGCCAGCAAACCATGCTCCTGAATGTTCCACCAATCAATCAAGTCTTAGTACCCCATGCCCAGAAGGAGGATGCATCACGAGCCTTCACATTTGGGGTGTTATGTGACGTGTGGGTGGAGGAGAGTTGGGTAAGATCCATTCTGCGGAGGACTTGATTGGTTTCTGCCAATATTCAGTTTAACAGCTTATTGCAGATGGGTCTTTCCTTCTCATATAGCTTGAAATATGTCAAGGGAAATGTGTCCCACTTTCTCAGACCAGATCTAAAATTTCAAAAGGCAAAAAGCTAGTATAAATTCGGAAAGAGTCATGGGGGAAATAAGTTGACTTCATACTCTAAAGTTCCCAAAGTTGAGAGAAGCGAAAATGGGTCACCTTTTTTAATAGTATTTTTATTTTTTGAAATTATAATACAATTAGAACATTTCCCCCTTTCCTTGCCTCCCTCTAACCCCTCCCATGAACCCCCTCACTCTCTCTAAATTTCTTGACCTCTTTTTCTTTTAGTGAACAGATAGAAAGGCATTCCCACAGTGGATACTGTGGATCCAAGTGTTTAGACATATAGTCCACTTCTCAATGTAGTCTTGCAGTGTCCTTAACACAGTTGACAACAAGGGCCACAGGTGCCTATCCAAGTGACACAGTGATGTTATAACCATGTGAGATACCCCCAGATGTGTCCAACTGATGCCCAGTTCACACTTACCTTCTCACAACCCAGTTGCATTAGATCTTACCACACACATGCATTTTCTTCTTGCAACTAAATTTTAGCAGAGTTTCATTTAGTTAAATCACTGAAAAGCTAAACCTTTGATGACTCTTGTATGGAAAGACTTAATACAGTGTGATCGCTGCAAGAGGCTTTGGAGTTTTTAAGTCACAGAAAAAAAAAAAAAGAGGGAGAGAGAAACTCTCCTCAGCAATTAAGCAAATAATAATAAAAAGAAGTCCAGAATATCAAGCAAGATGCTGATCCATTCAGCATAACCATATTGTTGAACAGTCAAGCCTTTAAATGCAATGAGTTTGTGCAGATTCATTTTTCTAGAATCCTAAAAATATAATCACACAAATAGGCTTTTAAAAATTGCTACAATGTCCTTACTGATCTCCAAAGCAAACATTTTGACAGCAGCCTTTTAGTGATAAATACATTTCTCCCTAGTTGAGTAATATGTGGATATTTTCTGCTAGGTACCTTCTAAATTGGAGTCTAGCTAGGCAATTACAGTGCCAACCTTGAAGGGCAGGGTTACCCTAGCTAATCACCTTCCTGCCCATCAGTGCATCACCTAAGAGCAAAATACAGGAGGAATTTGATGTGTTTTGAAAATACTATACAAAATACCCAACTCACTATCCATTAAAGGTCACTTCTTAGCTATCTGGAATTCTGTTCAAAACTAGATTTGGGGGTTTCAGAACAATACATACTGGCAGCAGTGTCAAGACGTGTTCGTTTTCTGAGTGTAGTACTGGTGGTTGTAAAGGAGGGAACTAAACAGGGAGTTTGGGGCACCTTGGGGCTGGGTTTTCTATACCTCTTTTCACATAACATCTTAGCCTGTTTTGTGCCCTTTAACCTACAGTTCTTTGCTGCCTCCTTATCTCTCCTATAACCAAGCAGTGCTTTTTCTTTGTCTCTATACAAAGCAGCAGATATGTGAAGTAAACAAGTTTAGAAACCTGATTTTCAACACGAAAATTATAGTTAACAGTAGTGTATTAAGAATCAGCTGTGGTCGAGCATTCCTATAATCCCAACTCTCAGGAGACTGAAGCAGAAGGGTTGCGATGAGTTTGAATCCAGCATAGGTT
Organism: Onychomys torridus; assembly: GCF_903995425.1. NCBI lineage: Eukaryota > Metazoa > Chordata > Mammalia > Rodentia > Cricetidae > Onychomys > Onychomys torridus. The sequence goes on along the minus strand of NC_050444.1, from coordinate 104,542,458 downwards.
ACAATGAGACACATCTTGGTACTATGATAAACTCTGTCAAAAGCAACTTAAGGGGAAGAGCCTTCTTCTGGCTCATAGCACAAGGGTACCATCCATCGTATCAGGGAAGTCAAGGCTGTAGGAGTGGGAAATCGCTACTCACATTGCATCCAGTCAGAATGCAGAGAGGGGTGAACTCGAACTGCTATTCACATTGCATCCAGTAAGCACACAGAGAGGAATGAATGCACACCGCTGCTCAGCTCCCTTTCCCCACTATGTGTTCCATTCAAGGAATAGAACCACCCACAGTGGATGGACCTTCCCACATCTCTTAACAAATTCAAAATAATCCCTCACAGGCATGATTCCCCTGTGATCCTAGATTCTGTCAAGTAGAGAATTAGCACTAACCATCACAGCTCATCTGCAAAAGGAGAAGCAGGAGCCTGAGAGGTGATTCAGTCGGTAAGAACACTGGTTGCTCTTGTAGAGGACCCAGGTTTAATTCCTAACATCCACATGGTGACTCGTAACTATCAGTACATAACTCCAGTTCCAGGGGATCCAATGCCTCTGAACTCTGAGGGTACCAGGCACACAGGTGGTACACATACACATAAAATAAAATAGATAAACCTAATACAATTTAAAAAAAATAGAGTAGTAGAGTCTAGCTGCTCTTACCATAAGAGGTAAAGTGGGTAATTATGCAAGGTAACACATGTTAACTTGTTTCATCAGAAAGCACTTTACTGAATATGTGTGTACATAATGGCATTGTGTGATATGCCTTAGATACACACTAATTTATTTGTAAAAATTATTTAAATAATGATAAATATTCCCTCCATTCAAGCACTGAAACAGATGAGTGATGAGTCCCCAAAAGGACCAATGGTAGAAACCACAGACAAGATTAAAAGGAATAAAGAAGAAGCAACGTATTTTAAGTCAAGATAACCCCAGAAGGCAGAGGGTCTTGTCAGCTTTTGACTAGGCTGCTGCTTTACCTTGTGCCTCTGGGTGTCCTACACAAGCTCTTGAAAAAGAAAGCAAGCCTTTGGGTCACTTACGGTCCCAAATTCTAAAACCCACACTCACCTTTGGTTGTGGTTCAGCTTTGCTGAAGGACAGGCATATGTCACTAGTGTACTTACAACACACACACACACACACACACACACACACACACACACACACACACACACCAGATTTCTATTATTGTCTTAAAAAGTGTTGCTAAAACACTTCCATCCTCTTATGTTTGGAAAATGTGAGTATGGAATTACTTAATGTTAAGAAGTTATATTTAATGTATTTGGAAGTCCTCATTCCCTGGGGATTCTCAAGAGTTGAGCTTTGATAAACCATCAATAGCTGACTAAACCCAAGTCTTAAGAGGATGGGTACTCCGACAGTTCATAAGATCTGTCAAGTAGAGAATTAGCACTAACCAGAGAGCTACCCTTAGCTTCTCCAAAATGTGAAATTTACTCAGCACTAATATTTCTCCTCAGTACTTGGAAGTTCCTTCCAGACGAAAGTCAGTGTCTTAGAAATGGGTTCAGTGTGCCTTAAGGAATTCAGAAAGACATCAGCAAGTCTGTGTGGAGGAGAACCGAGGTCTTGCTCATAAGTCATGTCCCCAGAGCATGATTGAGTTTACTTCAGCTGGAGTCAGCCTGATTGTTATGGACCTGCTGAGCTTGTATGATGATGCTACTGAAAACTAGAAACACACTTCCAAATTAGAAGAATGAGGAAAAGACGCCAACCTTTAATCAGATACCTTCCTAATTGTCAGCATGATTTTTGCTCTGTGGCAAGCAGACATCAGTGTAAACATTGGTCGAGAACACTGCCTTTTGATGATGGGAAATGACTGCAATTTTAGGTCTGAAACGTGTGTGTTGTTCATAAAAGTGCTTGAAGGTAACTTATTCCTGCTTTCAAGACACCATATTAGAAAGAGTGAGTGAAAATGTGCCTCTCATCAGAACATCCCCTAAAGCCTCATCATCATGTTAAAAACAGCGACTGCCACAGTTTTTAACCGATTAAATTGAAAACTTTCTCCCATTGTGACAAACTCCCTACCAAGAGAGCTTCCCATCCCTCTTTGGAGTCTCTAAACAGTACCAGTACCTTGTTTCTTCCTTTTTTCTCCAAAACATCTCCCAGTTCTCTGAGCACTAGGTGTTAGGGGTACAGTGGCAAGTAAAACAGAATATCTGATGGAACGTAAGGTTGTGATAAGTAGTAGGAAGAAAATAAGATAGGAGTGGGGCAGATGGAGCGAGGGCTTCTGTTTCAGACTGTGTTTAGACAAAGTTTCCCTAGAGGTGAAATCTGAGTGCAGACCTAAATTAAATGACAGAGTGAATCAGGCAGATATCTAGGACAGTGATTCCTAACCAGCGGTGACTTTGCCTCTCAAGGGACATGTGGCATCTGCAATGTTTTAATTGTCAGAGCCAAGGATGGGGTTCCTACCGACTTTTGCTATGCCAGGAGTTTTTTCGTGTGTGTGTGTGTGTGTGTGTGTGTGTGTGTGTGTGTGTGTTGCATGTGGCACACTGTGGAGTTCAGAGGATATCTTCACGCTTCTGTCCTCATCTTCCACTGTGTATAAGGCAGGTTCCTTTGCTACTTTTCCACTGTGTATGCCACATTGAGTGACCCACAGACTTCCAGGGACTCTGGTTTCCATCTCCCATTTCCCCATAGAAATGACTGACACTTGGACTGTATGTTTGGCTTCTACATGGGTGCTGAGGATTCCAGCTCGGGTCCTCATACTTGCACATCACGTGTTCTTACCAACAGAGCCATCTCCCCACCCCCTTAAACGTCTTAAAATGCATGGAAGAGGTCTCTGACAAAGAATCATTCAGCCTAAAATGCCAGAGACTGAGAAAGGCCTTTCCAGGCTAAGAAGACAGTAAGTACAGAACCTGAGACATGGAACTTGCTTGAATGTTTAGGAAGACCTAGCAGGCTCATGTGACTGGAGCCTTGTCACAAATGGATACACAGCAGAAAACAGATTTTAAAGACAGCTCAGGGCCAACTCCTGTGGTAACACTCAAGGCCTCTGTCGCTTCTTTCTCTACTTCTGCTTCTAATTTGGGATCCCGTCACACACCTCTCCTAGGAGACCATGCTGGTTTTGTTAATGGATGTGCTGGGTACCTGGCTCCAGGGTTTTATGAGAAACGGGTTTCACATACTCACCTACATAAAGAGTAGTTCACATCTGTCTTGCCCATTGACAGGGGATCTTAGAATTGGTTCTCTGATGATTTAGGAAAATCATTCCACTGAAACAGTGGGATCGCTTCACCACTAAAGTGAACTTTGCTCCTCTTGTGAATCTTTGAATTTAAGTTACTGGAATCAAATAAAATACAAAACTCATTCCTACCAGTCCATGGAGTCCTAGTCTTAAGCTTCAATCCTGCCCTGCCCTGAGTCTCCTGGGTCATTCCCTGTATATCCATTTGCTTTTCTTCTGAACTCCCCCCCAGACTGTTTACACTGAGATTCCCTGGCTTCTGGAAAGAGTGGACATGCCAGGATTGTTCGGGGTACAAAGCAGCTTGCTGTACTTCCTCCTGTGTCTGTAGATGAAGTATGGGTGGCTGCTCAGTGTGCTTGCTTAGTTAGTCCATTGCCTTCAGTTTTTAAACAGAAGGATCAAAACATAACAACAGTAAGAGGAAAGATTGGTCCACAAGGAATGCTGAAGTCCCTCTGGGTGAGCACTTGGGCTCAGAGCTCCTGGTTCTGGGTGTCCTCTGCCTCACTTCTCATCACTGTGTTATTTCTCCACCTGCCCACTTCACAGCCTCCTGCTTTCCTGCCCACACAACAAATCTTGTTATGATCTCTGGGTATTACTCACTTTCTCTGTTTTCTAACTTTGTTTAATGAGCAAAGAATCCTCAGAACTGCAGATAAAGATTTCATATTTCTGCTTTCAGGCATCATCCTTGTGCAGACAGTGACTCTGAGTTGAGGAGTTGACAAAGCTAAGTTAGAAATCAGCTTCCTCGGCCAGCACTATTTGCTCTCTCAGTTTCCCACTCCTGGTAATGTCTGGCCTTTAAATGGTTTTTTTGATGATGACTTTCATCCCTAGAATATCTTAAATGTCACTGAGGATCCCAAAGAGCTTTTGTTTATAAGATTTTTATCCTTCTGCATTTACCATGCTCCAAATTAAAACTCAGTACATTTGGAGCTTAATACAAAGCATCGGCCATCAAGAACAATGACATCATCACATATTACACAGCCTCTCGAAAACTCTGTGTGTTCTGAATAAATCAAACCAAAGAGAAAAATATGGCTCATCTGAGAAAGGTTTGATGCCAGGGATCTCAAGAAAACATAAATCTTGAGGTATGCAAGTCTCTTACATAACATGGTGTTTGCATATAAGGTGTACAGTTTCCCCATATTTTTTAAATCACCTGGGCTTTACTTATAATACCCAACACAATGTAAATTATATATTTGCTATATTGTATTAAGAAATGAAAAGAAAAAATCTGCACATTTGATACAGATACATTTTTTTTCACTAGGTAGTTTACCTTCTGTTTGGTTGTGGCTACAGAGAGCCAAATATAGCACATTAGTCTTGTAAACATCCTTTTAATCTTTAGTAGAAAAAAATCCCCAGATCTTACTTTGAGAAATGCTAAGAAGAGATGGATATTTTTCAATACCACTGAATTAATCTTCCCTTGACCAGAAGTGGTTAAGAGATCTCCAGAGAGTGCAAAGAGAGATCCCAAAGAGCTTTTGTTTATAAGATTTTATTGTTAGTTATTTTTAGCTAAGAATGTATGAAGGACTTTCTTCGTACCTATTCCCTCACATGTGCTTCCAGTCAAATGCTGGTCTCAATCCATTTGCCGTTGTCCATCTCCACTGACCTACTTCAGGATGGAGTCAGCTCTCTCCTGCATTCTTGCAGCAGCCTCATAGCCAACCACCACCTGCAGTCCACAGCCTCTAATCCACATCCCCCAATCTTAACTCTAGTATAGCCAGAGCAACCTTCCTAAGCTCTCAAGTTGATCATGTTTGACCTTGACCTTTCCTGCTGCCCTTTGGATAAAGTTAAGCTTCCCCGCATGGCTCACAAGGTCCATGTGTGACCAAGCTATGTCAACAACTCCATTATTGTTGACTTCTCTCCACTCACTGCCCAGATCCTCTACCCTGAGCTCATCTCCTACCCGTTTTCAGTTAGCTAAAGGTTTATCTGAACGTGTGGCCTCTTTCTCTTGATTGAAGTCTCAAATGGGCCTTTCCCACTGTCTAGAAGCTTCCAGCCATTCCTGGCCAAAGCCTCCAGGCTCATCATACTCATTGCAGATGCCACTTCCCCCAGGAAGACTCCATCACCGCTGTACCTCCACAGTGAAACTTGGTCCTCCTGCTATTTGTCAATAGCTTATTAAGGAATGAAAATAAAGTGGCTTCCTCGTGGATTAGTTTGAACAAGAGAGAGCCCAACTTAGAATTCTCTACAAAGGGCTTTGCTCTGTATTTATTGAATGGAACAGAAAACATGGCATCCTCCCTACCCACCTTTCTCTTGTTCTCTCTCTCTTAGAAAAAAAACCCTACCAAGTCAAAAAATGGACCCCCCCACAAAAGAAATGGAGTCTGTTTTGTGTTGGCCAACTATCTTGAGCATGAGGTCTACCCCTCACTATGTAAACCACTCCATTGGAGAAAACTGATTTTTCCTTTCCCAGCAGCTAGCAATTGAAAATAGCTTCTTGGTTAGGGGTAGCACTTTGTGCTCATCTCCCCTTCAGAATGAGGAACTCTTTCTAGAAATCTTTAACCAAGTTTTGCAAGAGAAGAAGGAAGTTTTGCAAGTGAACTTAACTGTTCCCAGCTAACCCAGCATTCAAAACTGCAAGCAGATGTGATTACCCTATGACCACATGTTGCTTCCAACATTCTTGGTGAATATTTGTTGTTCGGAGGTTGCTTTCAGTTGTGTGGCTGTTTTCCCCAAATAATTACATCACACATTATTCTGAGTCAGGCATTAAAACGTATATAACTTAAGATTAAGGCTGTGCATTTAGCTTGGATTATAAAAACTGGTTGCATGGGAAATTCAAGGCTTAGAAAAATTGGTTACATTGTTCTCTTTTAGGCCAACTAAACTTAAATGGGCCTGAGAATGCAGTAGGACAGCAGGTTAAGTACATTATGTGACCTCAAAGCATTAACTTGGCTGCAAAGTCCAGCAAAAGTTCAGTCTTTGGGGATTCAAGAAATATTTTCATGAAAATATATCACTCCAGTCCCCTCATAAGGCCTGGCTTTTTCATCATGGTAGTGCTTGTACCCTGGAGAGCACTTCAAAATATCCCAGATAAGGGAATATGGCTGACATCGTTTTTGTCCTCTGCCTGAATACATGGTACAAAGTTGGTAAAGAGTAAATTAATGAATGGGTTTGTCGACTTTTAAATCTCCTTTGCGCTCTATGCTAATTAATTCACTTAATACTCTTGACTAAAGTATGCCTCACTCCCCGCATTTGAAGAAGTATGAGCTCTTTGCTTTCCTTGCCTGAACACCTAACAGTTAGGAAATGTTGCAGCTGGGATTTCCAGTCGCTTTCCTGTTACTGTGTGCTGAGATGGGGAGTCACCAAAGTGAGGGTGAGCTGCAGGAAATGAGCACACATAAGGTAAATTTTCCACGTGAGCATGCACGTGAAGAATTGTTTCGAAAGCAGCTGGGCCTCTTTCAGCCTCAGTGGCACTGCTGAGATGATCCCAGCCGGAGCTGAAAATAATTGTTCAGAAAACGGATCTGGTCCATCACAAAAGTATTTTCTCAGCTGGCAGTCTTGAAAACGTCTATTCCTATATCTTTGTGGCCTGTTGAAAGAGACAAAGAAAGATGGACTAGTGGATGCACATGCAAAGATCTCACACATTTACACACACACACACACACACACACACACGCACACGCACACGCACACACACACGCGCACACACACACATACACACTTCTCCCAAGGGCTTTGGGGTCATGAAAGTTACACTGACTTATTTCTCACTTAGGTAAAACTTTTGTCTTTCTCTTTGTCTTGTTCAACAGTTTCTTAGTTTCTTGTTTCCAACTGGCTCATATTTATTTTTTTCCAGAAATAATTCAATGAAATTTTGAAAACAGAGAAAAAATTGAAATTCTGAAAACAGAAAAAGAATTTAAAATATAGCTTTATTACCTTTATTTTAAAATATTTGTTTGTTCTTATTTTACACACACACACACACACACACACACACACACACACACACACACACACACGGCATGCAGTGTCTGTGAAGGCCAGAAGAGGACTTGGCTCTTCTGATGGTTGTGAGCTGCTATTTGGGTGCTGGAAACTGAACCTGGGTCCACTGCAAGCATTCTTAACCACCAAACCATCTCTCTAGACCCACTTTTATTTTTTCAAGGCAAGATAGTAATAGAAAGTACAAATCAACAACAACAAAAAAAGTCTAAGTCATTTCTTGTATTCCACCATTATTTGGGTATATATTCTCATCTATCTGTCTTGTGTTTTGACTCTATGTGATCTGAATTTATACATTTTTAAACCTCTCTTTCATTGTGTGAATGCAGCCTCAATCCCCTAGCTCAGACTCCAATACCATGAGTCTCTAGGGAACCTAACTACAGAGGCAGCTTCTCATCCCCGCCCCCCCTCAGACCTCCTGCCCTGGACCTGCATTTTAACAAGTTCCAGGTAAAAGCAAAGTATGGTCCAAGGACCATATTTCAGCAGCAGAGGCTACACATGTTTTATGAACACTGCACAGAGTCTCAGTGTCAACGCAGTTAAATTGCCAAACCTTCGAGTGATTTATGACTTCCCCAGTAAGGATGAAGGACTTCCTCAGAAATATGAGCACATGCTCCTAAAGCACAAATACTGTATGCTGAATGCTGTACATGTTTAAAGGAAACAACTCATTTTTAAAGAGGCTAGAGGAGGAGCTAATTCCATTGAGAAGCACTGTCAAGTGGCCTTGGAACTCTCAGACTGCTCTGTGTCTTCCCCAGTCTGCCTTGACTGGGGCCAGAACGTTAAAGACTTTTTTGTTAAATGTCATCATGATGTTATTTGGAATGCTTTTCCCTCTGTCTGTTCTTCAGGTTACCTGATTCCCTCCACCTTCATCATTCAGTTTGGAATCTCACTTCCATACCCGCAAAGTTGTTCCTAACAACCCAAGTTGCAGTGAGCTCACTTGCCAAGGACTGACCATTATTCCGAGTCAGTCATCTCAAAGCATACTTACCTACTTACTCTTAGTGCCATTTGGACACCTCACTTGGTGCTTCTCACCTCCTTGACCTGATTACAAGAGATTGAGGGGGATCTTCAGTGTTGGGCTCAGATCCCCTGGTATGCCCCTCCTCCAGGCAAGGGACTGGGGGCAGGGGAAGAGCTTACATCTGAGTCCCCACTATAAAGTTCACCACCTTGTAATCACAGAGCAAGTCGTTTGAGCTCCAGGAGCCCTGGTCTCGTCATCTATAAAATAGGAACAAAATCTTCAAGGCTTACTTTACTTGTTGATTAAGTTTTCATGTAAATTGAGATTACAGTCTATTTTAACATGCTCCTTCACCTAAATGCTTTCCTAAAACACCTCATATTATAACTTGTCTTTAAATTCTGACTGATACATATGTGTCTCCTCCCTCTCCATAAATGCCCAGTCAAGAAGAAATGCTTTAGACTTTCTTCATTTCATTTGTTTGCATTCTAAAAATTAATATTTATATTAGAATAGATAAGTAAAATGTGTATGTGTATGCTTCACAGTATTATGCTTTTAATATAGTCTTTTGATCATTGAAAGTTTCATACAATGTATTCTAATCATATTCACTCCCCATTCCTTCCCCTAATTCCTCCCAGATCCACACCACCCACAGTGACATCACATGTTAAACATACACATATCTTGTGGAATGACTAAATCAGTGTATGCATTTACTTCTTACTTATGTTAAGAAGTTATAGTAGTGATATAAAGTTTACTTTTTAAAATATTTATTTTATTTGTGTGTATGTATGTGCACACATACCTGCACAGGTGCCAGTGGAGATCAGAAGAGGCATGAAATCCCTTAGGGCTGGAGTTACAAATGTTTGCAAGCTTCTTGATGTGGGCAGATGGGTAGGATCAAAACTGGTCCTCTGGTAGAGCTATAGTAAATGCTTTGAACCACTATACCATCTCCCCAGCCCCAAAGTTTCCATTTTAAATAAACTTATTTAGGTAAAAATGTTTAACTTAAAGCAAAAGTCTTCGTAAATTATAAAGCATTTAAATTATAAAAAAAATAGCAACCCTTCATGCTAATGTTAAAAATGACTGAAGTTTGAGAAGCATTTACCTACAGGTAAAGCAACTTGCAAACATTGCTTGTTATCTTAGCTATTTTGATGTAAACTACTAGCTGACCAGTTCTGATGTTTCCTGCCTAGCAAGAGTTAAACATAATAGAGTCTAACTAAAATTTACCTGTGTGGAAAATGGACCAAACAGATGAATATTCTGTTGTTTAACAAGTGGTTGTCTATCTTAATTTTGTTTCCTGTTGCTGTGATACAATACCCTGACAAGAAAAATTGGGGGGAAAGGAGTTTATTTGGCTCACAATTCCAAGTTACCATCCATCATTGAGGAAGCAGGAACATGAGGCAGTTGAACACATCACACAAGAGTCAATTTCAGAACGCAATGAATGAATGCCTATATGCTTTTGCTCAGCTTGCTTTCTCCACTCCTACACAGCTGAGAATCTCCTGTCAGGGAATGGTGCTTTCCACAGTGGATGAATCTTCCCTCCTCCATTAAAATAACCAAGATCATCCCCCACAAACATGTCCACAGTTGAACCTAATCTACACAATCTTTCATTGAGACTCCTTTCCTAAGCAATTCTGGATTGTGTCAAATTGACAATTAAAACCATAATATTACCCATTGTTTACCTTTCAGAAGTATCCAAAAGGCAGAAAGAAAATCACTTGTTTCTGATAAAGAGGTTAGATATAAATGTAGTAAACAGGTTGTTAAAGTAACCAGGGTAGACAGCTCAACATACACTGGTTCCACTTGGGAGAAAATGAATAGATTACTTGGCAACCAGATAGTTTTTCTCTTTATCAAGAACAAACAAGTTTTAAGGACCACCAAAGCTTTACTAGGAAAAGTTTGATTCAAATCTTTATTCATTAGAAAAACAAGCTTACTAGGCTATGAATCACCATGATTACTGCCATAATATTAGAACTCAAAGCAAATTCATGTAGAATCTTTCTTTTAATCTTACAAAATCTCTCAAAGAAGGAGGAGTTTTTTATGAAGAAATAAAATAAAACATTGGGAAGAATAATGGGTTCAACGGGAGTGAAAATGGAAGAAGAAGAAGAAAAGATCAAAGGAGTGAATAAAATCAAAATCTATGTGTATGAAACAATCAAATAATAAATAAAAGCAAAAAGAAGTGAATTAAGAGAGATTATGGAATTAATGTCATACGGGTATTTATAGGTAGGATAAGAAATAAAAGATGCTTACTCTATTACTAGATAATTTGCCATTGATTTCTACCCAGCATAGGTTTCTGGAACATTTTTATCTCCTTGCTTATCTGGGGCTATTAGATGATTTGACTCAAGGGTTCCAGATTTGAGTTACACAAAAGTGGGATTAAATGATACAAATTAGGTCAAACTGGGAGAGTAAATTGAATTCAGTGGGACTGAAACGGTGTCTGGTGTTGTTGTTTGACAAGAACAGAAAGGAATGAGACGTCACGGCAAAGGACGATGGGCGAGCCTCTGGTAAAGTAGACCAGAGTGTGGACAGCTCATCTCCCAGGGACTCGGAGATTTCCCACCCTTTCTTCTTGTGAGCGAGGGCAAAACTTCCAGTCTCAGAGTTAAAGCAGCTCAGTTCTAAACCCTGCTTCTCCCATTGTCTGTTATATAACTCCTCCAGCTTCCAGTTCAGCTACAAATTGAGAATAGTTGTATTTGCTTCAGATGATATGGTGGGGTTTAATGTGTAAACACAGAGTACATTTGCAAGAGAGCCTATCTACAAGATAGAAAGTGCATGCTGTGTGGTGATGGAGATTTCAAGAGGGAAAATGTGAGCTAGTGTTCTAAACATTTCAGGATCCTCTGGGACTTACAGGCCTGCCCCGAGGTGGAAATTATTCTCGTCCTTTGAATGGTGGCAGTGTCTTTTGGATCTTTTGTTGTTTCGGTGTTTTTTTTTTTTTTTCATTAACCAGTGTTTTCCAACATGTTTAAGCACCTCTGCCTTAAAGGAGGCACTTTACACTTCTAATTACCATTTCTACTCTGCTGACCTAATGTTTCAACCACTAACATAGAACTTGGTATCATCTTGTCCAAGTCAAATTGCCATCTGGCTTCCCACTGCTTTCTTCTACCATAATGGTCCAGGCCACATTTCTTGATTCACCTCTCTAAGTAGTAGCACATGATCCCCGATAGAAAGCATTACTACCACTCTAACAGCTACAAGTGGAATTGCACAGCTAATGTAACTAGTCTGATGGCATAAAACTAAGAAGTGAGTGATTTTGTATCTGTCCATTTTTCTTAGGCTATTTTCACTTCATGTGTGAGGAACTATCAGTTGTAGTTAGAGTTTCCCTGCCTGGCCCAGTCAGGACAAATTTCTCTCACCCGCCAGGCCCATAGACTCTCAGAACCAACCAAGTAAACACACAGAAACTTACATTGTTTACAAACTGTTTAGCTGTGGCAGGCTTCTTGTTATCTACTTCTTCTGTCTTAAATTAACCCATTTCTATTAGTTTATACTTTGCCACATGGCTTGTGGCTTACCAGTGTCTTTACATGTTGCTTCTCATGGCAGCTGCTGGCGGTGTCTCTCTCCAGCCTTCTACTTCCCAGAATCCTCTTCTCTCTTGTCCCGCCTATACTTCCTGCCTAGCCACTGGCCAAACAGCATTTTATTTGTACAGAGAGATATCCACAGCAATCAGTGACCATATTTTGAAGATACAGTTACTCAGGCTCAGCCAGTAAACACCAAGTCCGGGCTATGGGCTTAGGTCTCACGACCTTTCTTGCCCATTGTGATCAAAACAGAAGGGCTGAGTCACTTGATGGCCTAAAGCCAGTGGGTAGACAGCAATTCATTTCAGAGCATCATCCTGGTTAGAAACAGTACACTAGCCTAATTATAAGATTAAAGGATCTCTGTGGAGAAAATTTGAAGACTGAGATGGAGAGATGAATCAGCCAGTAAAGCTCTTGCCTTGCAAGCCAGAGGATCCTGAGTTCAGATCACAGAGCCCATGTAAAAAGCCAGAAATGTGGCTCGGGCCTGTAATGATGAGGAGGAAGGAATACCAGATCCCTGGAAGCTTGCCACCATGCTGGCCTACTTGGCAAAGTTCCATGCTATGTGCAGACCCTTTCTCAAACAAACAAACAAAACCAATGGAAAGCACATGAAGATTGACACCAGAAGTTGTCCCCTGACCTCTGCACGCATACACAAAGAGAGAGACAGAGAGACAGAGAAATTGGGAACTCTAGCAATTGAAACACTGAAGAGCTGGTGTATCTTCAAATAATCACAGGCATTCATTTACTACATTGCCTTCTAGTGCTTGTCACACACTTTTATGCACATTGCAGTTTTTAGAAAAGTTGGTATTGTGCAGGTATATGGTGCTTTTGCAATGTTCTTAGGTGCAGAGAGGGTTCTTTTACAGGTGTTTTAGCAGACTGCTTCATGTACCATGATGCTTTGTGAATGAAGCCCTAGTTTGTGGCAGTATTTGCTTGCTGTGGCCATAGTTAAAGCCAATGTATGTGATGGTGCAGTTTTACATCTAACCATGAATCGTAGATTGCCAACAGCAGTAGATGATGGGGCCAGTTTCTCCATTTGGAATGTTTTAAAAGCTTTGTAAGATTAATAGGTGCATACAAATTCTCCTTCGAATATGCATTTTCCAGGCTGCAGCTTAGCTGAATTTGTTTCTCCTTATTTACTTTATCAGGTGTTCCGGTCTCCACACAGTGTTAGGCTTGTTTGTATAATGCTGCAGTCCTCAGAGACACCACAGTTGGTACTAAGATGATCAAATGTTACAGTAATTCCCAATGCTCCCCAGCCCAGCTACCACCAATGCCAGAGCACAAATACCTCCTTGCACAAACTGGGTCTTATTCTCCATTCTTGTGCCCATCTTGACTCCAAGCCAGACACCTGGCAGGCTCCCAACACAGTTCTTGAAAATAGTATGATAATCTGCATGTTCTTCATTGGGTCTTCTAAACTGCTCTGTGACTTCAACAAGTCAGGCTACCTCTCTGACTTCAGGATCTTCACCTAGATGTGAAGAGGAACTTGATGCCAGTGAAATGGGATGAGCTACATGCACAACTACTTGTATGTGCACATCACCTGGGAGCTAATTGTTTTCCTTCCTGTAGAATCCCATGTCTCATGGATTTGACATCCATTCTCTCCTCTCAGGTTCTTGTGCTGTAGGCACAGCACATTTCCTTTCCCTTCTTCTTCTCTGTAGTCTCCTGGACCACTGGAAGTCCTGGGAAGTGAGGGGAGGAGGAAGGAGTTGGAAGCATGACCACTGACGACAGGATTGAGTACATGAGCTTATATAGCTGAAACACTCTCACAGAACTCATTCAGAGATCTCAGCTTCCATTTCATTGTAAATATCTGTATTAGCATTTTTGCCTGATAAGCACTTAGGAGAAAAAAAAACTTCAGTTACTTAAGTAAAATGTATTTCAGTAACTAGCATGGAAAATGAAATAAGCATTTTAATTTTAAATATTAATTTAATTATTATTATATTTATTATTATATTTAATTTTAAATACATATATATATCTTTGGAGCGAGACAGGGATGGTACACACCTTTAATCCCAGCACTTGGGAGACAGAGGCAGGTGGATCTCTGAGTTTGAGGCCAGCCTGATCTACAGAGTGAGTTCCAGGACAGCCAGGACTGTTACCTAGAGAAACCCTGTCTTGAAAAAAAAAAAAAAAAGAAAAGAAAAAAATCTTTTTTGGTCAGTTTTGTTTTGTTACTGGCCACATACTTAATATTTATTTATAGATTTTATAAGTATAATGCTTCACTCTGAGAAGATGCATGCCACAGAGGGACAATTATGCTAGAAATCAACGTTTTCCTGATGAAATATGCAACCCTGCTTTTAAAAAGTTGTGAACTTATTTCTGTTTCCAGAGCTTATTTCTCTGGATGAGGACTTGAAGCCTCTGGAGAGCAGGAACTCTCAGCCATGCCAACTTGGAGCCCTTTTGACTGAAATAATCAGAAAGTGTGCACATTTCAACTAGTAACATGTATTTTTTAAGATTTCACTACTTGGTATAATAACAACATTTGCAACCAAATGGATAAAATTATAATTTTAGGTAAACTGATATAACAAAATTAAAATGTTTACTTACCCAGCTCTCAATTTTATTTTTATCACTTACATCCTAAGTGACAATTTTTATACTTTTCTCAAGTCCCAATTGAGTTCTGTAGTGCCAAAGAAAAGGTTATTTGTTAAATGATTACAGAAGTTGTCTAAAACATGGATGTGGCCACTTGTCTCCCAGCTTAGTACATCCAAAGCACTGATAAGCATATTTATTTTGATTTCCCTCATTTGTAGAAAGTACCATAACTGCTAAATACCTCAAAAATAATGTTCATCTTTTATAGCAATAGATAATTTATCTCAACTCCTAGTTGGTGTAAAAATGTAACTGGGGTTATCTATTGCCTGTGTTTTCGTGTGTGTATCTGACTTCCTTAGGTTCACTCATAAGTGGATACTAGATATAAAGCAAAGGATAACCAGACTGCAACTCACAACTCCAAGGAGGCTACCTAGTAAAGAGGACCCTAAGAAAGACACAGGGATCACCCAATGACAGAGAAATGGATGAGATCTACATGAGCAAACTGGGGGTGAGGAGAGGTTAATGGAGGGCAAGGATCAGGGAAAGAGAGCTTAGGGGAGCAGGAGGTCCTAGCTGCATCAGGAACAGAGTGGGAGAACAAGGAAAGAGACACCATGAAAAATGAAGAACCCATAGGGATAGAAAGAAGCAGAGTGCTAGAGAGGTCCCCAGAAATCCACAAAGATACTTCTACTATAGACTACGGGCAATGGTCGAGAGAGTGCCTGAGTTGACCTACTCTGGTGATTGGATGGCCGAACACCCTGTCATGATAGAACTCTTATCCAGTGACTGATGGAAGCGAATGCAGAGATCCATGGCCAAGCCCCAGGTGGAGCTCCAGGAGTCCAGTTAGCGAGAGAGAGGAGGGATTATATGAGCAAGAGATATTGAGACTATGATTGGAAGAAGCACAAGGACAAATAACCAAACCAGTGGAAACACATAAATTATAAACCAATAGCTGAGGATCCCCCATGGACCAGGCCCTCTGGATAAGTGAAACAGTTGATTAGCTTGAACTATTTAGGAGGCCCCCAGGTAGTGGAACCGGGACCTATCCTTGGTGCATGAGCTGGCTTTTTGGAACCTAGGGCCTATGCTTACACACTTTGCTCAAGGAGGAGGGGACTGTACCTGCCTGGACTGAATCCACCAGGCTGAGCTGAATCCCCAGGGGAGACCTTGCCTTGGAGGAGATGGGAATGGGGGGTGGGTTGGGGGGGAAGGCTGGGGGCTGGGAGGAGGGAGGACAGGAGAATCCATGGCTGATATGTAAAATAAAATTAATTATAAAATAAAAATATTTAAGAAAGAAAAATTTATTTGGCCACACACAAAAAAAAATGTAACTGGACTTGTCATACCTCCTGGCATGTACCTGTGTAACTTTCAAAGGCACAGGGCCAAATTATTTCATATACTTAGCTATGGAAAAGAAAATTCAGTTCTAAACTGATGCCACTGGGATTAAATTTAACTTTGTATTTGAAATTAAATTAGAAATTTTAAAAGAAACATATGAATTCCATTTTTTAATTTTGTGGGGTTTTTTTATACACACACACACATATTACTTTTTCTTTATTTTTATTTTTTGTATGTGGGTGTTTGCCTACGTGTATATCTATCTGTGCAGTGCCCATAGAGGCCAGAAGAGGGCATCAAATCCCCTGCATCTGAAGTTACAGATGGTTTTGAGCCATCGTGTGGATGCTGAGGATCAAATCCAGGTCCTCTGGATGAGTGGCCAGTGCTCTATAACTGACGCACCTTCTTTCCTGCCCAACATATTATATTTTAAGGCATTTAATAAGTACTGTACATGTTGGGTTTGGTTTTTTTGGTAACTATTACATTTTTGAAATTATATTCCTACTTCTTTAACCAGATCACAGCATTTACTGGGTGTAATATTCTCTTTTATCTTTCTGAAAATGTTATTTAATGCAATCTAAAGCATACTAAAAATATTAAAAATACATAACAAGCACTAGGAAGCCCAAAATGCATGAAAAGAAATAAAGTATGACAAGGTGAAGTTCTCTGTGTACCTCCCAGTCACATGTCTGCTCTACCTCCCTGGGAAGCTTTCCTCCTGAGTCTGAGAGAGCTAGCAGGATCTGGTATGTAGATAAGGAATGACTCCTTAAATGATATAAAGTTTCTACTCCCTTGAACTTTAAACAGATGATATCTTCCTGAGTGTGGGATTCTGCAGTTTTTAATTGGCACATAACTGTCCATATTGATAGGGTACAGTGTGGCATTTCAATACATTAACATATCTGTGAAGCTTATCTACATTTAAATACCTCTATATCATTCACTTTAAGTGACTGGAGGTATTTATTGTGTGAATAGACTACAGTTAACCTATCCAGTCTTTATTTGATAAACCATCACATTGATGTTAGGTATTTGTGACTACTCAGCCATGCTGCTAAGAGTAATCTGTGTATGTGCCCAGTGACAAGTAAGAGTTTCCCTGAGATAAGTCCCTGAAAGGAGAATGTCTGGGATGCATCTTTGTTCTGGTTCTAGCTTGCTTGGTACTGCCAAATTACATTTTGGGTTGGTTGTACCTATCATAATTTCTCTTTGTATGTTTTTTTAATGATCTCCAGTGCCTCATTTTTAAAATTTGGTTGTTTTTGTTGTTGGATTGGTGTTTATTTCTTTTTTTACTCTGGCTTTCCTTCTGAGAGCTTTATTTAGATGTCTGTTGAAAGGCTAGCCATCTATAGTTGAGCATTTTGAAGGGATAGATGAGTGTCAGGGGTATGAAGAAGTTAGCTGTAGGCTTCACTCTATGACAGTTGGCCTCTAGGGCGGTGTAATTCTGTTGAGAGAGCTAGGCTATGCTCTGAAAAATTCAACGACTTCCCTGAGCCTCTACCCACTGGATTCTATAGCACCCTTCCAGTCATGGCAATCAAAAATGTTCCTAAATGGGCTCTTAAACAGTTCCCCGACTTGCACTTAGGAATGGCCACTTAGATAAATACATGGAGGGATGACCACTTATTCTCTCCAAATTGAAGACTCCAAAGGACTTTTCTCTGGTTGTATTCAGATAAGGTGCTACATCTTTCCTTTGATGGAGGAAAGACAGCTTGGTGAGGACCGGGTATGGCTTTCCCCTAGCCCCTCCATTCTCATGCAGCACTCCACACTAGCCTGGACTGTTTCTGGCCTTGTGACCCCAAGGCCTCCAATGTCACTCTCCCTCAGCTTTCTGTCTCCATAGGGTTTCCTCATCAACTGCATGGAGTGGGAAATGCATTGACTATTTTTTAAACCCCCAACCAAGCTGTTTTTTAGATACTTAAGTGAAAAAAAAATAATCCAAACTTAATTTAATTCTAGTTAATGAATAATACCCTTTGAGAGGTGGAGAGACAAGCAGGAGGGCAAGCTGGCTTTTAAAAAGAGAAAGCGCAGCTTAGAAAGCATCCCTCTAAAAACCAGTCCCCTGTCCCCAGTGCTCTTTTCTGTGTTTGAGAGGAAACTAAAAAACAAAAGTGACCTTTCAGGAGGGACAGAAGGATGACTCCGGCTCTTCCCCGCCTTCACAATGCCTGTTCTTATTTTTGTCCTTCAAATGTACTTGACTGTGGACAACACTGTGTTTTTAAACCTCTTCAACCCACAGATATTTTAAGGGTAAGAGTTTTACTATATAAAGTCATAGTTTTTATCTGTTGATTTCTTTGTCCTTGGCTTTAGGCAGAGCCATCAACAGCCAGAGAAGAAATGTATTCTGTAGTAGTTGGTGAACAACAACAAAATACAATGAGCAGTACCCACTGCATACCTACTATGAGCCAGATAAAGGTCCCACTCATACACAGGCTCATAGATACAGTCACATAGAGGCCAGCACCTTCATGTATGTTATTCCATTTTATTCTCATAAATATCCTAGGAGTTAATAGTGTTCCCCACTTTAGTGTCCCCACTTTTACAGAAATTTTTTCTGCATAAAAAACTTTACAAAACCTCAAGGAAATAATGTTTAACCCATTCTCTATGTATCAGTTATTCCAGTTTTGACATATTAAATTAATCAACACAAAGAATTCCTCCCAGACTTTTGAGGCATTGTTTCGAAAGGGAGGAAGGGTAGATGCTGGGCAGAAGGAAGCCTCAGAACAGTAGAGGGAGGGCCTTTCACATGAGCATAGTCAGAAATGCAAGCCTTCGTTTATATGAAGATTGTATTAGCTATGCCACACTTGTAAGTCCCCCATCATGTCAACTGACCTGTGGTGTTTATCTACCCCAAACTAGGGTGAACATGATATCATATGTCACACTGCTTTTCCTTGTAATAGAATGAATATTTTTAGCATTATGCTGGTGCATTGAAAGAGGAGCCCAGTGGTACCCTGGTCTGAGATTCTTTCACTTGTTCCCCTTACTAGTGATAATGTCAAACCATCAGAGCTGTGTCAGCTACACTAAAACTAAATAAACTAAAAGGCCCACCTTTTGGGGAAAGGCCACCACAGCAAAGTTGTAGGACCAGTGGATGCTTCCATCGTTCTCTGATCTTCTTTGATGTGTCTTAGTCTAACTACTACATAAAGGGCACTGGCTAAGGGGCCAAGACACTGGTCCCCTTGTGACCTAGTCTGCTTGATTTAGGCTTCGCTGGGCCAACTACTTCATAAAGAGATAACGATGATTTTTCTTTATGAACAGTTAAGAAAATAGCTCATATTGACACAGTACTTAATATGTTAGTTCTTTTCTGTTAATAGTACCTCTTGTTAAGAAATTTTAGTTTTGATGAATGTTCGGAAAACTCTGAGTGAGATGTATTCCTCTGGCTTAGAGAGAGATGGAGAAATGAGAAAGCCAGAATACTGAGATCATAATATAATCTATAGATGCACCCCTGCTATATTTACTAAAGGGAAGCTCTTCTCCAAGAATACATATTGATCTGTATCCTCGAGGTGAGAATAAAAAAGCTCATTATAAGATTTGTTTTCTAGTCAATTGAAATTCAACTTTTTGCAGAAGTCCTTGGACCCTCTTCATAGCACCTATTCACTGCTTAGAGTCACTTTTTTTGGTTGAGACAAGGCTCTGCTATGTAGCCATGGCTGGTCTCAACTTTGCAGTCTTTCTGTTTCAACCCCATGAGTGCTGGGATAATAGATGTATGTTATTATAACTAGTACTTGGAAATTATTTCTAAGTATTGCTTTCAAATACATATTCACAAAGTTCCAGTGAGTCTACTAGACACCAAGCAGTCTGCTGGCAGTATTTCCCTATGCTTCTCATTTCTGCTTTTGCCACAATGGAGTGAGAGAGACGCCATTCCCTCCTTTGCAATGGAGGAATCTGAGATTCCAAAGAGGTTTTCTGATTTTGCCTAAAGCCACACTGTCAGTAATCTGTGAAGTCAGGATTACTCAGTCCCAACCTGCACTTAGCTGAACCAAGGGCTTTTGCACAAAATATTAGTAATGTGCCCAAACTGAAAAGGAGCTTTTTTTAATTCCACACATTTAATAGCACCTTTCTTTATCAAGACTTCTATAAGCTGAACAAATTGATTTGCAGGTTATTTTTAGAAATCATTTCACCCATCACTGAAAGCAGCCTCTTTCAATATCATACAAAAATATTGCCTGACAGTCTAATGAAAAGGAAAAGGCAGAGAGAAACTACTGGGAACTACGGAGTGTTTGTGCATAAACAATAGAAGACACACAAGCTGCCAGAGGTTGACTGCCCACTGGTCTGCCTATTTATGTAGCCTGGACTTCGTTATATATGACTTGGGTCCTCTGGGGAGATGACACCTGATTGAAATATTTGTTACTTAAGCTATGTGGGCACAAACCAACCCTTCAGTGGAGTGCTAATCAAGATAGCTGAAAGTAGTAACTGATGGGAAAATAAACCAGACTTGGTGAGAAAAAACGCAAGACAAAGATCAAGCACCACTGGCAAAGCAAAACCCCAGACAGGAACGTGAGCAGGAGATCCAAAGCTTAGAAACTCAGAAACAAATTAAGAAACATGACCTGACTGAGCAGTGGTGGCACATCTCTTTATCCTAGCACTTGGGAAGCAGAGGCACATGGATCTCTGTGAGTTCCAGGCCAACCTGGTCTACAGAGTGAGATCCAGGACAGCCAGAGATACACAGAGAAACCCTGTCTCGAAAAATAAAGCAAAAGAAGAAGAGGAAGAGGAGGAGGAGAAAAGAAAAAAATAAAAGATGAACTGGGACACACCAGATGTAAAGAATGTGGTCCAGGTATGGTTGTACATGTTGCCTAAGACATGTGGCCACCCAAGTGAGCCAAAAGATTTATGATTCTAGTTCTCCCTCACTATTTCACCTCCAAGTGGGTGGCATGAATTCTTAGAATATTTCACAGTTCCTTATAATGTTCAGGGCTATGCTTGTAAGAACAAATAAAATGCCATTTTATATATTCTACCCCAAAACACATGAATCTGCTCTACCCATCCACAGGTTAGGTTCAATGTTAACTCTTCACTGCTGCTGTCTTCTTCAAGCATCAGTTTTTCCCCAGGGTTCTCTTCACAATTTGTCTTCCATAACTGGAAGGTTCAAATTCAACAACTTTAAAAGAAATTCACTGGCCTGAAACCCAGTCCCAAACAATCAAAGACTACTTCACCCGTCAAGTAGACTTTGATGTCCCCTTCTTGGCTGTTTGACACTATCTTGGCTATAGTTCTTGAAAATCATTGCTCTCTCAGTAATATGCATTGACTGGTTGAAAGAAAAGAGCGCTGTTTCTCCTGGACCAGCATAGGCATGTCCCTTGATCCTGTTAGTCCAGAAGGCCTGCATCAGGAAAGAACCAGAGTTTCAGCTAAGGATAATGTCCTAGAATGGCCTTGGGTTGGCAGGGGATTTCTCCAGTGCAGCATTCTGACTCCCAGTGAATGATAGAGGGGTGAGGTATTTCTGCCTCTTTTAGTAAAAATGGCATGGTCCAAGGAAGAGTTTCTGTCTCTGTCCTGGGCACTGGAAATGTGAATGAGACAGCACAAAATGGGAGTGGGGGAATAATTGGAGAACAAATTTTGGCAGAGTCACCAAATAAATCCTGCAACCTGGACATAGCTGAAGGTTTTCCTGTGTCCTGCCTGGTCCTGCAGCTGCTCACACCCAAATAAACACACAGAGGTTTATATCAATTACAAATTGCATGGCCATGGCATATGGCTCAGTTTTCTTGCTAGCTAGCTCTTATAACTAAACTCAGCCCATTTCTATTAATCTATACATCACCACATATTCTGTGGCTATACCTGTATGCCATTACATGCTGCTCTCTGGACAGCGGGATGGCATCTCTCTGCCTCTCCTTTCTCTTTCTCCTATCTCTCTCGGGTTTTTCCTGCCTGGCTCCATCCTGCCCTGCCATAGGCCCATGCAGCTTTATTTCTCAACCAATCTCAACACGTATTCACAGCATACAGAAAGACATCCCACAGCACCTGGATTTCCTGAAGACCCTTTGCAGATTGCTTCTAGTCCAGTTCCTTATTGTCCTCCAATCTTGTGAGTTCTTCCATCAAGAACTCCCCTTCTCCATCTTTTTTAAATGTAATTTTTTATTGATTCTTTGAGAATTTCACATCATGCACCCCAATCCCACCCATTTCCCAGTCCTTCCATGTCTGTTCTCTACTCTTGTTGCCCCCTTCAAAAGAAAATTAAAAGAAAAGAGGAAAAACATTTCACTTCTCTGTCTTTCTCGCCTCCTCTCCATCATATATTCTTTTGTCCTAGTGTCCTTGGGCACCATGGTATGTCATACAGTATACCCTTTTGCCCAAACAGCTTTATTTGCAAATATTCAGTGCAAGGAGTTGTTGGTCTGGTTCAGGACCTCTGGCTTCTAGTACATCATCAGTCCTAGACCCTCACCAAAACGTCTCTCAGATATCCTGCTGTTGCCTCAAGTCATCTACCCCATCTATGACCTGCTGCAGAGTGTGAAGGGACCAGTCCTGTGGAACCATACCCTTTTCCATCTTTAGCAGAAGGTTTCTTTTGCTCATAAGCTTAGTTTTGAAGTCTGCTCCCCAAAAGAGAAAACAGTGAGGAGCCAGAGACACAGAGAGGAACTGCAGAAGTGGGGGAAGAGAAGGAAATATGGATCCCTTATGCTCAGTACTGTGGCTCCATGCTGGCTGTCCTGCACATCATATCACCAACAGCTTTCTAAAATATTAACCCCCAAAGTGGGAAGACTATATTGTAAGACCCGGGTTTTTAAAAATGACTTCCTCTGGTCAGACCAAGTACCACACACTTATCTCAAGCCTTGTCAGTTCCAGGACAGTCAACCCTCTGCACCCTTAAGATGTAGCTCTGCATCCATGGCACCCCTCTGAAAACTGTGCCAGTACACTCTTCCTTGCCCTTCACTTCAGTGCCTGTCTGCAAGCAGCTCTGTACTTCTCAAAATTGATCTAGATGTCTCTCCTGCCAAGTCCTAACCCCCCTGCCTTGGGGCCTGTAGTGTTTCAATGAAGCACCTAGGTGCATGTTTGGCACATGTGGGGAGCACTAAGTAGTTAATTTTACTGACCTTTGAGAAGGCCTGATAGTATGCCTTACTGTAGTCTCTTTAGTAAATGCCTTGTAGAGTATCTTATAGCAACATAGTGCTAGGAATGGATTTTGGAGTGAATTTTCATTGTGGATTCATAGCCTTCCTGCAATCTTAAAGTGCTTTTGGTTTTTTTGTTGTTGCTGCTGCTGCTGCTGTTTGTTGTTGTCATTTTTCCAGTAAATAAATCTTTTAGGAACAGCTGCTTTCAGCTTTATTTTGATGTTTAATCTATCTCACTCCAAGAAGAGTCAGTATCTAAAGTAAGAAGAATGTAGCAGTGACTTCTCGGGGGTTTCCCTGTGACCTACCCTCAAAACTTTGACATGTCTTCAGACACCTGCTTAGAATAGTATGAATTAGTTCTGAGTCATGTTCTGGGGTCAGCTACAAGTGTGTGTTTGAGCCCATTTGGAAAGGATGCTTCCTCCAATGGACCCTGTGTTTAGGGAGAGCTATTCCTCCCTACTGTATGCATCTCCTACCCAGGCAATTGCTGCGTCAGCACAACAGCGTGGTGTTTCTGCTGTGATGTGGAAATGGTTATTTCTTTGTTGCTTTCTCTGCACATGGCTGCAGAGGCTGAGACTGAAAACTTCTCATTTCCTGGTGAAGGTGTTCCCCTTTACAACAGCAGCGACAAAGACAGCAGGGAGAGAGGAGACTGGTGCTGTGGGGGGCTGGCATCTTTATTCACATGCAGTGTGACTTCTGATACTGCTCCCAGACAGACTTGCAGAATGCTGAAAATCTTGTACTGTGTTATCTCCAGTCTGTAGGCTGTTGCTCTCAGTACTGGGGAGAGACATAATTTCACATGTGCAATCTTGGACATTGAGAAACTGAGTCCTAGTCAGGCAAGACTTCTAGATGTCCATCACTGAAGGCAGCATTGTTATAATTAGGGCCTTACCTCTGGTAAAGCACATCCCTGATACCAGATAATGAGTTTCAGAGGCCCCTAGCTAAGTCCCAGTTCCAATTAACCTGTGGCAGAGAGAGGTGCACAGGAAATGTCAGCAGTGAAATCAAACTGGTGGATTTGGGCGGAAGTAATGATGATAAATCACCCTGCTGGGACTGGGCCAGTGTCTCTTTCCTTTACACGAAGAAGTTGTTTGTACAAACTCACGCTGCTCACTCATTTCTTAAACACCAGCAAATGTCCTGTTTCTGGATAAAGATTGACAAGAATGAGTCTCTAGAAAATAAAATCAAACAATCTTCCCCCAACTCAGCGACATGGAGATCCTTGTTCTGTGTCTGAAATGTTCATGGTTAGTGGGAACAAAGATGGGAACAGCCAAAGCTGCAGTATTAGTGACATGTGCTTTGCCCACGATTTTATTATATTTTATTGTGCTACCTGGAGAGTATCTCTCCTCCAGAGCACTATGAACCAGGGAAAATGAGAAACAAGGACACCAAAATCCCAGAGAGACTTGGTTCTGCAGGAACACAGGTGGTTGGCTCTCTGTACTGCCCCCAACAGACCACGACCAGGTCAGGCTGGGCGGCAGCTGACAAGAGATGGCAACCCTTTCCCTTAAGGGGATCACATTCTGGAAAGGGACTCAAAAAATAAAGTAAGTAAATTGAATAAAATGTTGAAAGATGAGGCAGGCTACAGAGAAGCATAGAGCAGAAAAGAGAAAGAGGGGGCTATGGGGAGCAGGAAGGCTGGTCATGAAAAGCCATCCTGGAAAAAAAATTCTCTATACTTTACAAATAGGCAACTAAGGTGAAAGGAACTGGAATTCACGAGGGAAACATCTGAGGTCTATGTGAATACCTTGGTAGAAAATATCTTAGAGCAGGATTTCAAAGTCAAGACCTGGAGATATCACTGGACAACTGTTGATGAAGGCAGGTGAGATGAGGGTCCCTGTGGAGCTGGGGCAAGCTCAAAGGATTCAGCCTATGCTCTGATATGGGGTATTTGGAAGACATTCAGCAGGGGAGAGTTGTGTTTTGGGGATTACTCTGGTGGATGTGCTGAGGGTCTACATGTGCCTATTATAAACCCTTCAATGAGTCTTTCAAATATATTTTAGTAATACCTCTGGATTGCTTTGGGTAAATAGTAAAATTCCAAAAATTAGAACAAGAAGAAAACCCATAGTGCTTATTAAATAGAAACAAAGTGTCACATAAGATTGCTAAACTAAACCAGGCAGTGGTGGCGCACACCTTTAATCCCAGCACTCGGGAGACAGAGCCAGGCAGATCTCTGTGAGTTCAAGCCCAGCCTGGTCTACAGAGTGATATCCAGGACAGGCACCAAAACTACACGGAGAAACATTACCTTAAAAAAAAAAAAAAGAGCTGGGCAGTGGTGGCACACGCCTTTAATCCCAGCACTCAGGAGGCAGAGGCAGGTGGATCTCTGTGCAGCCTGGTCTCCAAAGTGAGTTCGAGGAAAGGCACAAAGCTACACAGAGACACAGAGAAACCTTGCCTTGAAAAAAAAAAAAAAAAAGGATTGCTAAGCTAGAAAGCAGTCAAAAGGCAGGTGCTAGATTCGTCCAAACACTCCACAGATATGAAGCACTGATGTCTGCAGCCTAATACTAGCAGGGTGCACACTTCAATTTTGAGGTCCTCCTGCGGTTAGGCAGCAGCAGAATAAGAAACAATGGATCTCCTGGGATCTAATTGTGTGGAAAAGTACTGCAAGCTGCATGAGCTAGAGCCTTTGGAAGTGGAGCAAAGAGAATGTGAGATTTAGTCAGAGCAATACAGGGATGGCCCGGTCATTGTAGGCTGTCACTGCTGAGTGCTACTCTGTGCTAGGCTTGTCACTACCACCTGTTGTCCAATTCAGTCTGTCATTGTTCTAGGAAGACACCCCAAGAGATGGCGTCATCTCTCCAAGGTTACAAAGCTACTGTGACAGAGAGGGACTAGAGATGAGGATTGTCTTATTAAAGCCCCAGGTCCTTTACTACGATGCTCTTGTGACCTGGAACCTGCTACTGTTGTTGCTCACTATTTAATGTGTTTGCATGCCTTTATGTTATACATTACATATGTTCAAGCATGTATGTGTATATATGAACATATATAAATAAATACACATATAAAAATATGATCATGCTAAGAATTGAGGCAACTGTGAATTAAAGCCAGTGTTCACATCCAAGGAGCTTCCAGTATGGCCAAAGAGACAGATGTGTATACTAAAACTTTAAAAACATTCTGCATGAAACACATAAGTATGTGTTTATATATAAAATATGTATACATTGATACAAAAACTACTTAAATGATAATAAGTAAATTAAGAACATATAATACATATATAAAATACAATGTGTATTACATAGTAAATATATTTATATGCTTTTAGAATACAATACAAAGTTGTTTTTGAGACAAGGTCTGACTATGGAGCCCTGGTTAGCCTAGAATTTGCTATGTAGACCAGGCTGGCCTTGAACTCACAAATATCTATATGCCTCTATATCCCAAGTCCTGAGATTAAAGGCATGCAACAGCATGCCCAGATACTCTTTGGTTTTGAATTGCCTAAATCATGTAGATTTTAATCACTTTTATTTAGGTTTTTCTGATTTAAAACATTTTTATTATTGATAATGCTGACAGAGAAATCTGTTTTAAGCAATCAACTGTTTAAAAAAAATTTATTTTCAGCACTCAACTGGTTCCTCTTACTAGGTAATTTAATAGTAGCCAAAATTTTATCTGTCTTTTGTGATTTTTAGTTGTTACAGGAATGTAAGGTAGTAAAAATTCATAAATCAGGAGTTAATTTATCTTGTTTTATCTGCTTTTTTCTTCATCAAAGCATTAGCTAATTCTCAATAAAACCTTTTTAAAAAACACGTCCCACCCTTTGAGATGAGCATACAGAAAGGAGTGCCTTCATTGTGGATAGAAACAGAAGATCCCAGTAGACAGCCATGAATGTTCGGGTGGTGCAACCGGACAAAGAGACAAACAGCCATCAAAATCAGCTATAATTATATCACCCAGAGGAGAGCCCTGCTAATGTAAACTGTACAGACTTGCAGGTTTTTTAAAGCATCTAATTTTTAGATGCTATTTTCACATTTAACAAGTCATTACATACTTAATCTGTAAATATCACTGTTTGCAAAGGCTTCGTTTTTTATTGTTATTAATATTCTCCTAGACAAATCAGCAAATAACCTTCAATGAACATTAGCATTAACTCTATTCTCATCTGATGACTTCAGGCTATTTAGATGGAGATCTTGGCACTAGTGGCTGGATTAACTGTTTTTATCCAAGAAGGCAGAAATATTCCTTAGAAAGCCACCAGTCTCCCTTCTGCTGACTGGGTAGTGACATGAAGATGGAGCACAGAGAACAGTCACCTCACCCTGGACCGTGTGGGCCAGATCTACCTCTTCTTGCCCCTAACCCATGTTTATGGGTCTGAGTGTGTTCAGGGAGCAACCATGAATGAGAAGCAGTTTCGACATCCAAGGAACTCCCAATGCAGCCAGAGAGGTAGATGTGTAAACTAAAGCATTAAAAATGCAGCATGAAATACAGAAGTGTAGAAAGAAGGTCAGGACCCAGGGGACACTGAGAGGAGAGTGGCAGAGGAAGGCTTCCTGGAGGAGTGACCAGCAGAACTGGTGACAAGTTTAACCCATTTGATGCGGGAAAATATCTCCAGAGAAAGCACAAGAGCAATAAGAGGCAGAGCTTCGAGGCCACAGGCAGAGTGAAACAGCCCTGGCAGGGACCACCGCAACATGAGGCTCCCCCACGGGAGGAGACCGTTCTCGTGAGTTCTAGGGCTGCTCCAAGTGCTGCCACTTCAGCCTGGTCCCATGTGTTTCATCCAGGGAGAAGAGGTCGGTGCAGAAAGCCTTGGGGACACAGCGGAGATCATAGGCAGGAATGGCAAGGCTTGAAGCAAGACGACCACTAAGGCCATCACAGGAGTCCCTGGGCACTCAGGACAGACATGCATGGAGATGGAGGAAACCACGTGTGTAGAGGACACAGTGCTATGGCAGCTATCAACTCAGGCTGTGACAATGAAGGTGTTCAAGACACCGGGCTTCTAGGTCCATGGTGAATGTGCTAATTAGTTTGTCAACTTGACCCAAACAGGAGTCATCTGGGAAAAGATACCCTCAATGGAGAAAATATCCCCCGATAAGATTGCTCTATAGGCAAGTCTGTGGGGCATTGTCTTGATTAGTGGTTGATGTCAGAGGGCCCAACCCATTGTGGGTGGTGCCACCCCTGGGCAGGTGGTCCTGAGAGATACAAGACAGCAGGTTGAGCAAGCCACAGGGAGCAAGCCAGTAAGCAGTGTTCCTCCATGGTCTCTGCTTCAGTTCCTGCCTCCAGGTTCCCGCCCTGAGTTTCCCCTGATGATGGACTGTAACCTATAATCCAAATAAGTCCTTTCCCAAGTTGCTTTTGGTCATGGTATTTTATCACAGTAATAGAAAGCAAACTCAGACAGTGGGGTCATTAACGAAGACAAGAAATGTGGGGGGGGAGGGACAGAACAGAACTGAGTCAGACAGGGTGAATAAGGAGCAGGCTGTTCACTTTTGAATAATTTGTTTTGAAAAGCCTGAGGGAGAGGGAACAGGTTGGGGAGGGGGGCTTCAACAAGACCTCTGTCACTGAGTTAGCAATTTCCTCCTTTCACACTAAGGCTTAACTCAAGAGTTTATTTTCTTTTTATAGACTAAATCACGTACATTGTGTTTTTAAAGGAGAAGGAAGTCCAATTTCTCATAGTAGTGGTATACAGACTCGTTGGTATCTTGGCTGAGAGAAGCAGACCCGGCTACAGTAACTAAAAAAGCCTGGTCTTTAGTTGCACACTAAGTGTCTTGTCTTCAATATCCCAAGGAAAGAGTGAGAATTGTTGTCTGTGCAGTTCTGAGAGTGTGCACATGCACAGCACCTGCCGAGGTGGGCACTGCTGTTGGGGAAAGTATTGAGGCCACTCCACGTAGTTAAAAGGGAGGTTTATTTAGTGGTGTAACTTACAAGTGAGTGGATAGTTAGGTTGCAGGGTCTGGGAAAGATGTGGCGCAGTCCGGCGGTGTTCTCTGGGGAACTCTGCTCGGTCTACCTTCAGCATCCAGGTCCAGGAACCAAGAGAGCCTGTGCATCCAGAACTCAGGTTTTCAGCATCCTCTCCCAGCCACGCCTTGTGGGCGTGACCATTACCGAAGCCTCAGTGGGGGTTGGAACTTCCAGGTCAAAGCTGGAATGGCTACCCACTACACTGTGCTTTTGAAGCCATAAAATGTCCCAAAGGGAGGGAGGGAAGGAGGGAGGGAGAGAGAGGGGGAGGAGGGAGAGAGAGGGGGAGGAAGGAAGAGACAGAGACAGCGAAGGAAAGAGAATAGAGTTCCACTTAGGGAGGGTTCATTCTCTGAAGCCCTGGAAAGTACCACACACTGTCACCTTAGGGAAAGGACAAAATGTCCAGCAGCAAACAGAACCTGATGGTCTCTGCCGCCCTGGGAGGAAGGGGGAGTCTGTTAGGAAAGAGAGGGTGTTATTTCATTATTAGTGCATGCTGTTCTCATTAATCATTGCAGATAAGAAAAATTTGGATCCTCTGTACTATCCAGCTTTCATTCATCTGCATCGCCTTCTTAATCAAAATTGTAAAACTCCTGCACTAAATATGACAGGTGATTTGTCGTTCCTGAGTCAGCTAGGAAACAATTTTGATTTTTCTGGAGTATGCTTTCACCCATCCTTACCAACAATATACCAGGCAATTTCCCACATGACTTTCTTACATTCATTTCAGTGAATTAAAAACAAGGATCTAGATACTTGGTGATTAACAAGGTTTCTATTGCTGCGAAGAGACCATTGCACCATGACCACGGCAACTCTTATAAAGGAAAACATTTCATTGAGGCTGGCTTACAGTTTCAGAGGTTTCATGCATTACTGTCATGGCAGGAAGCACGTCAGTATATAAGCAGACATGGTGCTGGAGAGGAACTGAGAGTTCTGCATCCAGATCCTCAGGCAGCTGGAAGTGACTGCCATACTGGGCCTCGCTTGAGCATCTGAGATCTCAAAGCCTGCCCCCAATGACCACTTCTTCCAATAAAGCCATATCTACTTCAACAAGGCCACACCTCCTAATAGTACCACTTCCTATGGGCCTATGGGGGTCATTTTCTTTCATACCACCACATGCAGCTCATCCAAATAGAGATGGGCTTTGATAAAATGTAGTTTGGTATCTAAAGAATTGATATTACACAGTATCTCATATGTTGTCACTAACTTGTATACTGATTAGATGCTAAAATTATAATAATGTAGATATATTTTATGAAGTGAAATATAAGGTGAAAACTAGATTCACCTGTTTCTTGTCACTTTTTAAAATAAACATTTACAGTGACATATATGGCCCACATTGCATTTCTATTGGACATTGTTGGTGTGGTCAGAGGTCTTAGGCTGAATGGCTAAGACCAATGGACATGGAGTTTGAACACTGCTGTGAAGAATGTGAAGGGCTCAGGTGAAAGAGAATAAGGAAAGATTTTCAGGGGAAAGAGAATGATGAACATCAGCACCAACATGGGACTGCCAAGGTCCAGTTAGGAATCACATCTAGAGACGTGAAAACCCAGCAGTGTTTTGACAAAATACACCCTCAGGAATCCACACCAAATGTGATAAGCTTCATATCAGCAGACGACAGAAAGGTTTGTCACTGACAAAAACAATGGAGGATTGCAAAGAGGAGCTCTAACCTGTTATTGTTGGTGGCTTTGTAGTCAAGGAGTCCCTTAGAGAAATGGGATGACATGATTAAAGTTTTAGAAAATGAAAAGGTTGATATTTTTGTCATATCCTTTATTCAGACTATCTTAACCCAATAACCTCTTACATCTATAAATATATATGTGTATTTACAGAAGATAATGATGAGGAAACAGCCACGCCTCTGAGGGTCTCTTGACATGAGGGCTAATGTTCTACTCTTCAGCAAGAAATACTGAGCTGAATTGATCCAGTGTGGTTTTTATTAATTCATTCTTGCTTTTAAAATAATTAAATTTATAATTAATTCTGCCTTTTTATTAACCATCCAAAGATTGATAATGCAAGATTTCCCCAGTACTATGCCAGTTGCCTTGTAGGACAGGTTTACATGGAACTGTCCATGGTATTTGTGCAGCAGTCAAACCGGTTGTTAGAAGGGCATGTCAGCTAAATAATAAATATGCAAACTACACTGATATAAAATATGTGGTTTTGATGAATTTAATTGTGTTAGATGAAGTGCAGTCATAAGAAAGGTAAAATCTACCGGGAGGTGGTAGCGCACGCCTTCAATCCCAGTACTTGGGAGGCAGAGCCAGGCGGATCTCTGTGAGTTCGAGGCCA